>NC_045628.1:81928906-82228906 GCF_009829155.1 Mustela erminea
TATATCACTAATTCTTTCTTCTGCCTCATTTATCCTAGCAGTGAGAGCCTCCATTTTTGATTGCACTTCATTAATAGCTTTTTTGATTTCAACTTGGTTAGATTTTAGTTCTTTTATTTCTCCAGAAAGGGCTTTTATATCTCTCGAGAGGGTTTCTCTAATATCTTCCATGCCTTTTTCAAGCCCGGCTAGAACCTTGAGAATTGTCATTCTGAACTCTAGATCTGACATATTACCAATGTCTGTATTGATTAGGTCCCTAGCCTTCGGTACTGCCTCTTGTTCTTTTTTTTGTGTTGAATTTTTCCGTCTTGTCATTTTGTCCAGATAAGAGTATATGAAGGGGCAAGTAAAATACTAAAAGGGTGGCAACAACCCCAGGAAAAAATGCTTTAACCAAATTAGAAGAGATCCAAAATCGTGAGGGGGGAGAAAGGGGATAAAAAGAGGTTCAAAAAGGAAGAAAGGAAAAAAAAGAAAAAAGAAAGAAAAAAAAAAAAGAAAAAAGAAAAGAAAAGAATTTAAAAAAAAAAGGAAAACACCTTTCAGAAAGTGGTTGTTTTTCTGTTTCCAGAATTGCTGTTCTTCTTCTTTTCGATCTGCCGATGGATTTTCAGGTGTTTGCAATCTTTAGATAAGCTATCTAGCTGATCTCCGGCTAGCTGAAGCAGTCTCAGCCTGCTACTTCTCCGCCATCTTGACTCCTCCAGTGGACACTACATAATTCTTAAAGGGACTATCCACCAAGATGATCTAACAATTGTAAATATCTATGCCCCCAATATGGGAGCAGCCAATTACATAAGAAAACTGTTAATCAAGATAAAGAGTCATACTGATATGAATACATTAATAGTAGGAGATCTTAACATGCCTCTCTCAGTAATAGATCATCCAAGCAGAAAATCAATAAAGAAACAAGATCATTGAATGACACATTGGACCAGATGGTCCTCATATATATAGATATATACAGAACATTACATCCTAACACAATAGAATACTCATTCTTCTCAAGTGCACATGGAACCTTCTCCAGAATAGACCACATACTGGGTCGCAAATCAGGGCTCAACCGATACCAAAAGACTGAGATTATTCCCTGCATATTCTCAGATCACAATGCTTTGAAATGAGCTCAATCACAAGGAAAAGTTTGGAAGGAACTCAGACACCTGGAAGCTAAAGACCACCTTGCTTAAGAATGCTTGGATCAACCAGGAGATCAAAGAAGAACTGAAACAATTCATGGAAACCAATGAGAATGAAGACACTTTGGCCCAAAATCTATGGGATACAGCAAAGGCAGTCCTAAGGGGGAAATACATAGCCATCTAAGCCTCCCCTCAAAAAAATAGTAAAATCCAGAATACACCAGCTGTCTCTACACCTTAAAGAACTGGAGAATCAACAACAAATTAAGCCAACTCCACACACAAGAAGGGAAATAATCAACATTAGAGCAGAGATCAATGAGATAGAAACTAGAGATACAGTAGAACGTATCAATGAAATTAGAAGCTGGTTTTTTGAAAGAATCAATAAGATTGATAAACCATTGGCCACACTAATCCAAAAGAAAAGAGAGAAAGCTCAGATTAATAAAATTATTAATGAAAAGGGAGAGATCACAACTAACACCAAGGAAATAGAAAGAATCATCAGAAGTTATTATCAACAGTCATATGCCAATGAGTTAAGCAACCTAGATTAAATGGATGCATTCCTGGAAAACTATAAACTCCCAAAATTGAACCAGGAAGAAATTGAAAACATGAATAGACCGATATCTAGTAACGAGATTGAAGCAGTGATCAAAAACCTCCCCCAAAACAAGAGCTCAGGACCTGATGGATTCCCTGGGGAATTCTACCAAACTTTCAAAGAAGAAATAACACCTATTCTCCTGAAGCTGTTTCCAAAAATTGAAGCAGAAGGAAAACTTCCAGACTCTTTTTATGAAGCCAGCATTACCCTGATTCCCAAACCAGGCAAAGACCACACCAAAGAGGAGAATTTCAGAACAATATCACTGATGAATATGAATGCTAAGATTCTCAACAAGATCCTAGCCAACAGGATCTAACAGCACATTAAAAAGATTATCCACCATGCCCTGGTAGGACTCATCCCTGGGTTACAAGGATGGTTCAACATTCTCAAGTCAATCAATGTGATAGAACAAATCAATAAGAGAAGAGAGAAGAACCATATGGTCCTCTCAATTGATGCAGAAAAAGCATTTGACAAAATCCAGCATCCGTTCCTGATTAAAACGCTTCAAAGTATAGGGATAGAGGGAACATTCCTGAACTTTATAAAACCTATCTATGAGAGACCCACAGCAAATATCATCCTCAATGGGAAAAAGCCTGCAGCCTTCCCGTTGAGATCAGGAACATGACAAGGATGCCCACTCTCACCACTCTTGTTCAACATAGTATTAGAAGTCCTAGCAACAGCAATCAGACAGCAAAGAGAAATAAAAGGTATCCAAATTGGCAATGAAGAAGTCAAACACTCTCTCTTCGCAGATGACATGATACTTTATATGGAAAACCCAAAAGACTCCACCTCCAAACTACTAGAACTCATACAGCAATTCAGTAAGGTGGCAGAATACAAAGTCAATGTATGGAAATCAGTGGCTTTCTTGTACACTAACAATGAAAATACAGAAAGGGAAATTAGAGAATAGATTCCATTTACTATAGTACCAAGAACCATAAGATACCTGGGAATAAACCTAACCAAAGAGGTAAAGGTTCTGTACTTGAGGAACTCCAGAACACTCATGAAAGAAATTGAAGAAGACACAAAAAGATGGAAGACCATTCCATGTTTTTGGATCAGAAGAATAAACATTGTTAAAATGTCTATACTGCCTAGAGCAATCTATACTTTTAATGCCATTCCGATCAAAGTTCCACCTGTATTTTTCAAAAAGCTGGAACAAATAATCCTAAAATTTGTATGGAATCAGAAGAGACACTGAATTGCTAAGGAAATGTTGAAAAAGAAAAACAAAACTGGGGGTATCACGTTACCTGATTTCAAGCTTTATTACAAAACTGTGATCACCAAGACAGAATGGTACTGGCATAAAAACAGACACAGAGACCAGTGGAATAGAGTAGAGAGCCCAGATATGGATCCTCAGCTCTATGTTCAAATAATCTTTGACAAAGCAGGAAAAAATATACAGTGGAAAAAAGACAGTCTCTTCAATAAATCGTGCTGGGAAAATTGGACAGCTATGTGTAGAAGAATGAAACTCAACCATTCTCTTACACCGTACACAAAGATAAACTCGAAATGGATAAAAGACCTTAACGTAAGGCAGGAATCCATCAGAATCCTAGAGGAGAACATAGGCAGTAACCTCTTCGATATCAGTCACAGCGGCTTCTTTCAAGATATGTCTCCAAAGGCAAAGGAAACAAAAGTGAAAATGAACTTTTGGGACTTCATCAAGATCAAAAGCTTCTGAATAGCAAAGGAAACAATCAAGAATACAAAGAGGCAACCCCAGAATGGGAGAAGATATTTGCAAATGGCACTACAGACAAAAGACTAATATCCAGGATCTACAAAACACTTGTCATACAAATGGCTATCAGACACATGAAAAAGTGTTCATCATCACTAGCCATCAGGGAGATTTAAATCAAACCATATTGAGATACCACCTTACACCAGTTAGAATGGCCAAAATTAGCAAGACAGTAAACAACGTGTGTTGGAGAGGATGTGGAGAAAGAGGAACCCTCTTACACTGTTGGTGGGAATGCAAGTTGGTGCAGCCACTTTGGAGAGCAGTGCAGAGATTCCTTAAGAAATTAAAAATAGAGCTTCCCTATGACCTGCAATTGCACTTCTGGGTATTTACCCCCAAAATGCAGATGTAGTGAAAAGAAGGGCCATCTGTACCCAATGTTCACAGCGGCAATGGCCACGGTCGCCAAACTGTGGAAAGAACCAAGATGCCCGTCAACGGACGAATGGATAAGGAAGATGTGGTCCATGTACACTATGGAGTATTATGCCTCCATCAGAAAGGATGAATACCCAACTTTTGTATCAACATGAATGGGACTTTAAGAGATTATGCGGAGTAAAACAAGCCAAGCAGAGAGAGTCAATTATCATATGGTTTCACTTATTTGTGGAGCATAACAAATAACATGGAGGACATAGGGAGATGGAGAGGAGAAGGGAGTTGAGGGAAATTGGAAGGGGAGATGAACCATGAGAGACTATGGATTCTGAGAAACAATCTGAAGGTTTTGAAGGGGCAAGGAGTGGGAGGTTGGGGGAGCCAGGTGGTAGGTATTATGGAGGGCACGTATTGCATGGAGCTCTGGGTGTGGTGCATAAACAATGAACTCTGTTACGCTGAAAAGAAATAAAAAAAAAAAAAGAAAAGCAAAAGAAAGGTCTATTTAGCAAATACATGTAAGATTTAGAGTCCTATTATCATAAAAGCCCAAGAGCCTCCCATGATGTCAGAAAAAAGTGCTTGCCATGACTATTTACAAACACTTTCAAAAGTTAAGATGTCATAAACAGACTGTTTTTTGGCATCCAGTTCTCTGAGTTTTAACAACAGTCCATAAGGTACAGAACAGTTCCAACACCCCACCCCTATAGTACCTTAAAGTCTTCAAGTGTCTCTAGCAAGTTTACAATATAGCAATTTTTTATTGGTCAGCCCTTAAGTGAAAAGCAATATGGGAGGATGTGGAGCTCTATTCAAGACGTCTGTCCTCACAAAGTTTCCAGTCATGGAGAATGACTGGAGAGAAGGATAGAAGGCTTACTTCTGGAGATTATCAGTGACCATGATGCTGTTAAATCTTGCAGACATATTAAAACACTATCCTCACTTGGTTTCCAGGATACCATGCTCTCCTAGCTTTTCTCCTTGCCCTCTATACACATTCATCCTCCTCTACCCAGCCTTTGACTGCTGGCCATCTCAAGCTCAGTCAGGCACTTTCCTGTGATCCCTCTCTGGCCATGATGGCAGCTTCCATTACCGTCTCAGTGTGGAAATTCTCATCTTTTTTAAATTTACAGTTTACATTCTCTCTTCTGAGCTCCACCCATATACAAGATCATCTATCTCTGCTTCCCCTTTTGAATGTCTTCGGAGCACCTAAATATAACAAATTGAATTCTGATCCTTCCTCTCTTCCCCCAGGATAGAGGTAGATTTAAGAAAGGGAGAGCAGAACGACCAGGAAAATGAAACAAAAACATTAAGGACAACTTTATGCAGTGATAGGTGATTTTCAGAACGGAGAGATGTTACTCTGAACTGATGTCATAGACTTCTCTTTTGAAGAATTCCACCAATTGATAAGCCCCCCTAATAAAAACCAGATTTAATTTGGAATTACTCTGCCTGGTTATTTGTCTGTGAACCACCATTATGGTCTCTTCCCAAACTCAGGTGTGGGAGTAATGAAGTTGTGCATTGTGCTTAATGGAAGTCCCTCAGTGCTCTGGGCTCGGGTCAATCACTACCATAGGCAGGGAAACTCTCCTGAGTCTCTCTGACACCTATGATTCAGTGTGTAGCTTGGTTTAAAGAAAGGGCTAAATCTAAAAAGGTTGACAGCTACTGTTCTACATTATCTCACAAAATCTAACCATGCAATTATAAGTCACAGTTTATGAAATTAAGCTAACATTAGCAATATTATGAACTCCATAATTCATGGATGATAAACCAATTTTTAGCAAACAATTCCATTAGTAATTTTTTGTCCTAGAGTTAACCAAAGTGAAGTCTCAAGATTATATAATCAAATCTGAAAATCTGCTGCTGAATTTCTGGGTTCAGTCAAACACATGCCAGAAGTTTTTCTGGACTGTATTTAGCTCTATCGGGTTGGGGGGGGGGGACACCAATAAAAAAGTAATGATAATTCCAGCCTCTGAAGTAGCTAATTTACATAATCAGATTGCAAAAGTTCATTGTACCTTGTCATGTGTCATCTCCTCCTCTGGCTATTCCTCTGTCTCCTTACTTGAAAAATAAGGAAATTGACATAAAGTGACCCAAGCCTCTTTTCACCTGTAATATTCTATGGTTTTAATAAAATGAATTACAAACCTCTGCAAACAACCAATCAATCCTCAGTGCCTGAAAACAAAAGAACATACCTGTTTGTCTAGATTTTTTTGTTTGTTTGTTTTTGTTTTTGTTTTTTTGGTTTTTAGTCAGGAATGTTGAGATATAATTCACAAATAATAAAATTTACTTTTTTTAGGGAACAAGTTTTCACAAAGCACAAAACACCAACACTCTTCTGAGTGAAGTTATAGAAGAGTTCTAGAGACCATAAAACCTGCCTCCCTGAAATCACTCCCTACTCCCACACTCCCATTCCTTGGCAAACGCTGCTTTCTGTTTCAGTAGTTTTTGCCTTTTGCAGAATGTCATATAAATGGAATCATACAGTATGCAGACTTTTCAGACTGCCTTCTTTCAATAGAATAATGCATTTGACATTCAGCCATGCTCTTGTGCGTATCAGCAGTTTGTTTTATTTTAGAAATGAGTAGTATTCCTCTGGATGAATGTAACATAATTTTTTTATGCATCTATCAGTTGAAGGATATTTAGGTTGTTTTGATGATTATAAAAAAAAGGCTTCTCTGTGAACATAATTATCATTTCTGTTGAACAAATGCCTAGCAATGGGATTGCTGGGTTGTATGGTAGGTTTATGGTTAACCTTTTAAGAAATAAACTGCCAAACTCTTTTCAAAGGTGGTTTTACCATTTTGCATTCCCATAAACAATATATGAGTGTTCTGGTTGTACCGTATTCTTGTCGATACTTAGTATTGTCAGTATTTTTCCCCATTCTAGTAGGTATATGATAGTATCATATCATGATTTTAATTTGTATTTTCCTAATGAATAATGACGTCAAGCATTTTTTGTTGTTGTTGTTAACGTATAATGTATTATTCGCCCCAGGGGTACAGGTCTGTGAATCATCAGGTTTACACATTTCACAGCACTTATTATAGTACATACCCTCCCCAATATCCATAACCCAACCACTCTATTCCTACCCTCCCCACCACCCTATTACTACCCTACCACCCCCTAGAAACCTTCAGTTTTTTTCATGACATTAAGAGTCTTTTACGGTTTGTTTCCCTCCTGATCCCTTCTTGTTTCATTTTTTCCTTCCCTATCCCCCACAAACTCCCCACCCCCCTCAAATTCCTCATATAAGAGAGATCATATGATAATTGTCTTCTCTGATTGACTTATTTAGCTCAGCATAATACCCTCTAGTTCCATCCATGTCATTGCAAATGGCAAGACTTCGTTTCTTTTGATGGCTGCATAATATATGTATACATTGTATATGTATACCACATCTTCTTTATGCATTCATCTGTTGATGGACATCTAGGTTCTGTCCATAGTTTGGCTATTGTGGACATTGCTGCTATAAACATTCTGGTGCACATGCCCTTTCAGATTACTATATTTGTATCTTTAGGGTAAATACACAGTAGTGTGATTGCTGGGCATAGGGTAACTCTATTTTCAACTTTTTAAGGAACTTCCATAGTGTTTTCCAGAGTGGCTGCAACAGCTTGCATTCTCACCAACAGTGTAGGAGGGTTCCCCTTTCTCTGCATCCTCACCAACATCTGTCATTTCCTGAATGGCTTGTTAAGTTTAGACATTCTGACTGGTGTGAAGTGGTATCTTATTGTGGTTTTGATTTGTATTTCCCTGATGCCAGGTGATGCTGAGCACTTTTTCATGTGTCTGTTGGCCACCTGGATGTCTTCTTTGCAGAAATATCTGTTTATGTCTTCTGCTCATTTCTTGATTGGATTATTTGTTCTTTGGGTGTTGAGTTTGATAAGTTTTTTATAGATTTTGGATACTAGCCCTTTATCTGATGTCATTTGTGAATGTCTTCTCCCATTCTGTCTGTTGTCTTTTGGTTTTGTTGGTGTCAAGCATTTTTCAATGTGCTTTTGTTATCCACATTTCTTCTTTGGTAAAATTCCTGTTTAATTTTTTTTTCTTCACTGTTTCTTTTCTTATTATTGATGGTTTAGGGCTCTTTATATATTCTGAATACAAAATATTTGTTGATATATAATTTGCAAGTATTTTCACTCAGTTTGAGGTTTTTTATTTCTTTAACTGTGTCTTTTGAAAAACAAAGTTTTTTCATTTTCAAGAAGTTTATCAATTTTGTCTTTTATGGTCATGATTTTGATGTTTTATATGACAGCTTTACCTAAACCAAGGACCCATTTTCTATGTTTTCTTCTAGAATTTTTATAGTTTTAGAATATACAGTTAGGTCTATGACCAATTTTTAGTTAACTTTTACATAAGGTGTGAGGTATAGATAAAGATTATTTTGTATATGGATATCCAACTATTTCAGCATGATATCATGAAAATTTTATTCATTCTCCACTGAATTACTTTTGTGCTTTTCTAAAAAATTAATTAACCATGTGTGGTTATATTTCTGGACTCTCTATTCTGTTCTATTGACCCATGTGTCTATTGATTATTCTGACTTTACCATTATGGCTTGAAATCAAATAGTGTGAATTTACTAATTTTGCCTTCTTCAAAACTGTTTTAAAAGGTTTTTATTATGATAAAATAAACAACAAAATTTGCCATTTATCCATTTTTAATTGTACAGTTCAGTGGAATTAAGTACATTCATGTTGTTGCACCATCTTCACAGTCCATCTCCATAATTTTTTCATCTTTTCCAACTGAAAATCTATACTCTTTAAACCACTACTCTCCATCTCCCCTTCCTCTAGCCCTTAGTATCCACTATTCTACTTCCCGATTCTATGACTCTGATTATTCTAAGTACCTCATTAAGTGGAATCATATATATTCATCTTTTTTCTCTGTATTCTTATTTCTTGGATTTAAATATAAGTTTTAGAATCACCGTATCTATTCTACAAAAATTTCTTCTGGGATTTTGATTAGCAACATATTGAACAGAAGTATCAATTTGGGGAAGAACTGACATCTTAACAATATCAAATTCTTCCAAAGCATAAACACTATTTTCCTATTTATTTAATTTTAAATATTTCTTTTATCTGTGTTTTGAAGTTCTCAGCATACAAATCTTACCCATATTTTGCTATATTTTTACATAAATACTTCATGTCTCTTGATGCCATTACAGATGATATTGTTTTTCATACTAACTTCCATTTAGGAAGTATTGTTCTGGTTTATGCTTTTTCCTTCTTTTATTTTCAAACTCCCTAATTTTTTTTCTTTTATGTCTCTTGTAAGCAGATTATAGATGATCTTTTTAAAAACACAACTTGAAAATGTCTACTAGCAGTGGATTTTAATGTTCACAGTAAAATTACTGAAATATTTTGAAGGACTTCTACTACTTCTACTACTTTTTCTCTAAGAAAATTTATACTGGTTATTCAGTACACTCTCCCGTGACCTGACAATCGTTTTCTCAGTAAAATGGCCTCTTGAGGCCATAGCAAAGCCCTATAAGAATATTGTGGTTTTAAGAAGACAAAAGATCTAAGATTCCATTAAGGCCAAGTGTTCTTATTAAATAAAATGTCCCAGCTGTGTGAAGAGGGCATCTATGAAGATGTGTGACCCAGTTTTGGATGTCACGTCCCAGAAGGGTGAATAGTACCCCTCAGCATTGAAGCCCCCAAGGAAAGGTGTCAAGCTCAAGTGGAAGGGGAGGCATCTGTGTAGGAGAGAGGGTGGTGGCAGAGGTATGAGAGTGGAAACATGAAGGGGATTGACTGAATAAGTAGATGAAAGAGTAATGGGAGCCAAGTTCCTCATACCAAGGAATGGAGCACAAGCGCACAAGCACACACACACACACATGCACACACACACACAGTGAGAGAGAGAATCAGGTTAAACCCTATAATGTTGGACTGAATTTAAAATTTGTATGAACCCATGGTGTTCGATGTGTACCTGGGTAGGTAGAGAAATAAATGTTCGTACAAAGCGGTGTGTGTATGTGTGTGTGTTATATCCTCTGAGTCTGGGAGTAACAGCACATCAATAGCAATGAGCATGTCTGACACTTCAATCTTAGTTTCCAAATACCATTCCCCACTAAAAGGAGCAAGAGGTCCTTGGAGAGACCACTAATTTCAGGGCCAGAGTAAGGAAAGAACATGATAGGCATGGAACACCTTGTGCCAGAAGATAAGGAAGTGCTCAAAGAATGAGGATAGGTTAAAAGACAGAAGCCCGCTAAAAAGGCCTCCCAGAAGCCAAATCAGATTCAACATGAAGATCAAAAGAAATGACGGTAATGGATAATGAGAGCCCACTAGATAGAATTAGAAATCACGAGTCCATACAGGCATGCAAAAATGAATGAATGCATGGAAGGGCTGATGAAAACAGGATCTTTACATAGTTTGAAACTATCTCCTTACAAATTAATTATAACTGTAAATGGGAAAACGACAATTTTACAATGAAGAAGCCTGGCCCTTTAATCAAGTGTTCTAAGTGGTAGGCCAAGTAAAAAATTTGCTGTGCTAATGAAAGTCTTGAATTCCAGAGGGTGGAACAGAGAGTTTCTGGCATTGGAGAATGGGGGTAGGAAGAGGCAGTGCATGACCAGAGCCTCAGAGCATCTGACTGCAGGAGATGAGCAACGAGGAGGTGAGGGTTTCTTATGGTGGCCAACATCAATCACAATGAAAGGAAAATGGGCGTCAACTGCAGTGGACTTGAGGTGGATGGTGGAAGTAGATCTGTAACAGCAAGTGGGCAGTAAGAAGACAGGTGCCTGATGCTCCCTATTGACTTACATATGAGGGAAAGGTCTGCAGCAACATGGCCATAGGCTCTATGCATGGGTCCATTCCTGACCCTTGCAAGATGGAGCAGACTTGCTCTGGATTCCTGGGTTCTCTCTTGACTCTTGCTGATTGCACTGTGGCTCCCTCACTTTTTCTCCACTGTATCATACCAACTGAAGCATGGTCTTTCATGCTTCCGTGGGTTTGCTCATGTTGTTGACTAAAAAATTTCTTATTTTAACTTATACAGCTAAATCTTATTAATCCTTCAAGACTCAAGACCCTGTACATAGTACCCTGGGCATAGATCTATATTAGCACATATATGATTACCAATACATGAGCCGGCTTGTTTCTACAAAAGTATTGGTTACTCTTCTTTCAGAGGTAGAGTATAACCCTCTTCCCCATGAACCTGGGCTAACAGCAGAAATGACATCAAAAGAAGTCTTGAGGCTTCTGCTCAGGCCCCTTGGACTAATTTAGAAGCCCTGAGTACTACTGTGTAAGAAGTCCAGGTACTCTGAGATTACATGCTGGACTCTCCAGTTGTCAATACCAGCTGAGCCCAACTTTCCAGCCATCCCTGCCTGCACTGGCACCAGATATATGAAAGAAGTCATCTCAAACCCTCCAAACCAGCCCTAATGCCTACTAATTATATGAGTGACCTCAACTGACATCATGGGGAACAGAACTACCTACCTGAGCCCCATTTTTTAAGCTACAAAATCAAAAGTTATGATAAAATAGATTTTGTTTTAAGCCATTCATTTCTAGAGTGATATTAATAGATGTAATAGATACCTGGAATACTTCTTGCAAGCAGGGATTAACCACATCTACTCTCACCTCTTGATTTAATATCTGATGCATGAAAGTGCTTATTAAATGGTTGTTGAACTGATAAATGGTCTGTTTCCAGAAAAAAAAAATCAGAAGTTCAGCCAATAAAACTCAGTTATCATTTAGATCCTACATTATACCACACTATCAGCTTAATGTTTCTATGACATTTCAACGCTGGCTTTCCTTCCTTTGGTGTATCCTCTGCTGTCAATTCTAATGTGACTGTACCCTCATGCATTCATTCTTTCAGCAAAAATTAACCAACTGCCAGATTTTGACTCTGTTCTGCTCGCAACACTCACTCCAAGTGGGCTCAATGCTTCTGCGCAATAGTAAGGGGAAGGAAGAGCAGTACCAGCAGGATGATGCCTTGATTAAATCCTTAGGTAGTTTACACAGAATTCCAGGAGGATGAGCTCTGTAGTTCAAAGTGCCTCCCACGTAATGGTAGTAGGTAGAATGAGCAGGATGATGTCATGACTCAAATTCATCCCCTCAAAGAAATGAGGAAGAATTTCCAAACCACTTCCAAATTACTCCTTTCATCTTCCCAAAGCTGGAGTTAACAGGTCAAATGTTGCTCTGGCCCTTAATCATCACTTTCGTACTTGCAGACTTAGCATTTACAGTTGAGAACAACCAAAGTAGAATATGATTTAATTAACGTTATGTAGAACTTAAATTCATTTGGCCAATTTCCTATTGTGTTGACTTTCTTCATTGTGGAGGTCAAAAGATTGTAAAATATTTGATAGTTCTGCAAGCTTCTTTTTTCTTTCACTTCTTAATGTTTAATTAACCTAATATCCTTTTGAATTTACCACATTAATTTTGTTTCAAATAACTAGCTTTGATAATTTTCCCTTCTTGTATGAAATAAATTATCTTCTGTCTTCCTTATTTGGTCAGCACTGCCCCCACTCAATACCTTCTAAAAGCTAGCTGGGTGTAATAAGGAAACACTCAGTTTTATTCTTCCTGTATAAGGAAGAACTCAGCTCTCCCTGTAATGTCTTTCCTTGCTGTGAGGTTCCTATACTTCACACAGAATACTTCCTCTCTGACATTCACATTTAGGGCATTAAAATGTAGACATCTTGAGGCCATTATTTAGCCTACCACACTTACCAATTAAAAATAAAGTGGTAGAAGCTTCTGTGGTTCTTGTCAAGATTTAATGTGTATTTAGATCACCTCAGGACTTGATAAAATACAACTACTAGCCAGTGGGTCTGGTGTGGGACCCGAGAGTGTACATTTGTAACCAGCTCCTTGGGGATGCTGTTGCTACTGCTCCAAATACCACAGTGAATGGCAAGGGTTGAACAATGACTCTGATTCTTGGCTGCACATTGAAATCAACTGGGGGGGCGTTGTAAGAACTACTGATGCCTAGTCCCTACCCATAGAAGCTGTGCTTAACTTGCTGTGGTATATGGCCCTGACACTGGGATTTTTAGAATCTTGAGATCCTTGAGTGTTGTGTGAGAATTTCCTTAGGTATAAGTGTGGTGGAGAGGGGAAAAGTGCAATTGTTAACTAGGAACATTTGCCACTGGCTGGAATTTGGGGTTGAAAGATAACTGCCATGTTTGTTGTATATCTGACCATCTGGTGACTTGCTCTGGGCTAGGGATGCCTCCTCAGTGGCTCAGTTGTTTAAGTATCTGCCTTTGGCTCAGGTAATGATCCTAGGGTCCTGGGATTGAGTCGGATTGAGTCCTGCATTGGGCTCCTTGCTTGGCGAGGAGCAGCTTTCTTCCTCTGCCTGCTGCTCCCCCTATTTGTGCGCTCTGACAAATAAATAAAATTTTTAAAAAAATATTTGCTCTGGGCTAGAGGCAAAGATGAATGAGATTTAGTCCTTACAGATATTCCACATACTGTGCTCAGGGATGGAAACCCATTCTATGAGCCTCTGCCCACTCATCTTTGTATTACTAGTGCCTAACTTTATGCCTGGCATATAACAAATGTTTGTTGATTCTACTGTATTAGAGACAAAAAGTTATATCCAGAAGTATTCACAATTCAATAGAGAAGATAAGTTAAATATAATGTAATAAAAGATATATGATATAGAGAGCAATATAGGGTTGGAGGAGCTTAAACTTTCACCTTATTAGAGTGGCTCTTCAACTAAACTGTGTAGGAATAAAAAAAGAAAATATTGGAATTTTTGTGTTTATGAGAATATAACAAAATCAAACACAATAGAAAAATTACCTGGTTCAATCGATTTTAATTTGTGTAGACTGACTCAGAAACAGCAGGATATATTATATTCTAGGCTCTCTGCTATTGAGGTCACACGCAGAAAACCAAACTCACTAAAACTTTAAGAAAGTTAGGTCCTGATCTCCAACACACATATAGTCCTGACTTACACATAAATTAGGTCCAAATGTCATTTGAATAAAATTCCCTTCCTAGCTTTAAGTAGCAGACATCAAACAATAAACTCATGTCAACACTCTAAAGACTAAGAATGAAAATGTTAGTGTTTTTCTGAACATCTGAAACTCAACTTTTCTCTTAATAACAAGACAATTTATTAAAAATGATAAAGAACAAATACACATATTTACTTTTGAACTAGTCTTTAAAATTTTATCCTTTTTAAACTGAATGCATGGGACAACTTAAAATTATTGGTAGTGATCAAAAGTAAAAATATAGAAAATGGCAGAGAAGTAGCAGGTGGAGACTACATCAGCTAGCAGGAGATCAGCTAGATAGCTTATCTAAAGATTGCAAACACCTGGAAATCCATCGGCAGATCGAAGAGAAGAACAGCAATTCTGAAAACAGAAAAACAACCACTTTCTGAAAGGTAGGCCTGGCAGAGAAGTGAATCCAAAGTGATGGGAAGATAGACCCCGGGGGGAGGGGCCGGCTCCCGGAAAGCGGTGGAGCAACGGAGCACAAAATCAGGACTTTTAAAAGTCTGTTCCGCTGAGGGACATCACTCCAGAGGCTAAACCAGGGCGAAGCCCACGCGGGGTCAGCGTGGCCTCAGGTCCCACAGGGTCACAGAAGGATTGGGGGTGTCCGAGTGTCGCAGAGCTTGCGGGTACTGGAACGGGAAAACCGGCTACAGAGACAGAGACAACAGTAAGATCACAGCTCGGGGTTACATTGAACCGGTCTCAGGCTTGGTGAGCTCGGAGTGCGGCCGGAGGTCAGGCAGATGGGAGTTACTCGGTGCTGTTCTCTGAGGGCGCACTGAGTAGTGGGGCCCCAGGCTCTCGACTCCTCCCGGCTGGAGACCAGGAGGCCGCCATTTGTATTCCCGTCCTCCGGAACTCTACGGAAAGCGCTCAGGGAACAAAAGCTCCTGAAAGCAAACCCGAGCGGATTCCTCAGCCCGGCCCCTGGTAAGGGCGGTGCAATTCCACTTGGGACAAAGACACTTGAGAATCACTACACCAGGCCCCTCCCCCAGAAGATCAACAAGAAATCCAGCGAAGACCAAGTTCACCTACCAAGGAATGCGGTTTCAAAACCAAGGAGAGCAGCAGAATTCCAGAGGAGGAGAAAGCAAAGCACGGAAATCATGGCTTTCTCCCTGTGATTTTTTTTAGTCTTGCAGTTAATTTAATTTTTTTCTTTTTCATTTTTTTTCCTCTTCTTCTGCTAAATTATTTTTTAAATTTTACCCTTTTCTTTTTTAACTTTTTTTTAACTAGTTTATCTAATATATATATTTTTTCTTTTTTATATTTTTCGTTATTCATTTTCTTTTTTTAAATTCTTTTATTTATTTTCCTTTTTTTTCTTTCTTTCTTTTTCAACCTCTTTTTATCCCCTTTCTCCCCCCTCACGATTTGGGATCTCTTCTGATTTGGTTAAAGCACATTTTCCTGGGGTTGTTGCCACCCATTTAGTATTTTACTTGCTCCTTCATATACTCTTATCTGGACAAAATGACAAGGCGGAAAAATTCACCTAAAAAAAAGAACAAGAGGCAGTACCGAAGGCTAGGGACCTAATCAATACAGACATTGGTAATATGTCAGATCTAGAGTTCAGAATGACAATTCTCAAGGTTCTAGCCGGGCTCAAAAAAGGCATGGAGGATATTAGAGAACGCTCTCGGGAGATATAAAAGCCCTTTCTGGAGAAATAAAAGAACTAAAATCTAACCAAGTTGAAATCAAAAAAGCTATTAATGAGGTGTAATAAAAAATGGAGGCTCTCACTGCTAGGATAAATGAGGCAGAAGAAAGAATTAGTGATATAGAAGACCAAATGACAGAGAATAAAGAAGCTGAGCAAAAGAGGGACAAACAGCTACTGGACCACGAGGGGAGAATTCGGGAGATAAGTGACACCATAAGATGAAACAACATTAGAATAATTGGGATTCCAGAAGAAGAAGTAAGAGAGAGGGGAGCAGAAGGTATACTGGAGAGAATTATTGGGGAGAATTTCCCCAATATGGCAAAGGGAACGAGCATCAAAATTCAGGAGGTTCAGAGAATGCCCCTCAAAATCAATAAGAATAGGCCCACACCCTGTCACCTAATAGTAAAATTTACAAGTCTCAGTGACAAAGAGAAAATTCTGAAAGCAGCCCGGGAAAAGAAGTCTGTAACATACAATGGTAAAAATATTAGATTGGCAGCTGACTTATCCACAGAGACCTGGCAGGCCAGAAAGAGCTGGCATGATATTTTCAGAGCACTAAATGAGAAGAACATGCAGCCAAGAATACTATATCCAGCTAAGCTATCCTTGAAAATAGAAGGAGAGATTAAAAGCTTCCAGGACAAACAAAAACTGAAAGAATTTGCAAACACCAAACCAGCTCTACAGGAAATATTGAAAGGGGTCCTCTAAGCAAAGAAAGAGCCTACAAGTGGTAGATCAGTAAGGAACAGAGACCATATACAGTAACAGTCACCTTACAGGCAATACAATGGCACTAAATTCATCTCTCTCAATAGTTACCATGAATGTGAATGGGCTAAATACCCCAATCAAAAGACACAGGGTATCAGAATGGATAAAAAAACAAAACCCATCTATATGTGGCCTCCAAGAAACTCATTTTAAGCCCGAAGACACCTCCAGATTTAAAGTGAGGGGGTGGAAAAGAATTTACCATGCTAATGGACATCAGAAGAAAGCAGGAGTGGCAATCCTTATATCAGATCAATTAGATTTTAAGCCAAAGACTATAATAAGAGATGAGGAAGGACACTATATCATACTCAAAGGGTCTGTCCAACAAGAAGATCTAACAATTTTAAATATCTATGCCCCCAACGTGGGAGCAGCCAACTATATAAACCAATTAATAACAAAATCAAAGAAACACATCAACAATAATACAATAATAGTAGGGGACTTTAACACTCCCCTCACTGAAATGGACAGATCATCCAAGCAAAAGATCAGCAAGGAAATAAAGGCCTTAAATGACACACTGGACCAGATGGACATCACAGATATATTCCGAACATTTCATCCAAAAGCAACAGAATACACATTCTTCTCTAGTGCACATGGAACATTCTCCAGAATAGATCACATCCTCGGTCCTAAATCAGGACTCAACTGGTATCAAAAGATTGGGATCATTCCCTGCATATTTTCAGACTACAATGCTCTAAAGCTAGAACTCAACCACAAAAGGAAGTTTGGAAAGAAGCCAAATACATGGAGACTAAACAGCATCCTTCTAAAGAATGAATGGGTCAACCGGGAAATTAAAGAAGAATTGAAAAAAATCATGGAAACAAATGATAATGAAAATACAACGGTTCAAAATCTGTGGGACACAACAAAGGCAGTCCTGAGAGGAAAATATATAGCGGTACAAGCCTTTCTCAAGAAACAAGAAAGGTCTCAGGTACACAACCTAACCCTACACCTAAAGGAGCTGGAAAAAGAACAAGAAAGAAACCCTAAGCCCAGCAGGAGAAGAGAAATCATAAAGATCAGAGCAGAAATCAATGAAATAGAAACCAAATAAACAATAGAACAAATCAACGAAACGAGGAGCTAGTTCTTTGAAAGAATTAATAAAATTGATAAACCGCTGGCTTGACTTATCAAAAAGAAAAGAGAAAGGACCCAAATAAATAAAATCATGAATGAAAGAGGAGAGATCACAACTAACAGCAAAGAAATACAAACTATTATAAGAACATACTATGAGCAACTCTATGCCAACAAATTTGACAATCTGGAAGAAATGGATGCATTCCTAGAAACATATAAACTACCACAACTGAACCAGGAAGAAATAGAAAGCCTGAACAGACCCATAACCAGTAAGGAGATTGAAACAGTCATTAAAAATCTCCAAACAAACAAAAGCCCAGGGCCAGATGGCTTCCCAGGGGAATTCTACCAAACATTTAAAGAAGAACTAATTCCTATTCTCCTGAAACTGTTCCAAAAAATAGAAATGGAAGGAAAACTTCCAAACTCATTTTATGAGGCCAGCATCACCTTGATCCCAAAACCAGACAAGGATCCCATCAAAAAAGAGAGCTATAGGCCAATATCCTTGATGAACACAGATGCGAAAATTCTCAACAAAATACTAGCCAATAGGATTCAACAGTACATTAAAAGGATTATTCACCACGACCAAGTGGGATTTATTCCAGGGCTGCAAGGTTGATTCAACATCTGCAAATCAGTCAACGTGATACAACACATCAATAAAAGAAAGAACAAGAACCATATGATACTCTCAATAGATGCTGAAAAAGCATTTGACAAAGTACAGCATCCCTTCCTGATCAAAACTCTTCAAAGTGTAGGGATAGAGGGCACATACCTCAATATCATCAAAGCCATCTATGAAAAACCCACCGCAAATATCATTCTCAATGGAGAAAAACTGAAAGCTTTTCCGCTAAGGTCAGGAACACGGCAGGGATGTCCCTTATCACCACTGCTATTCAACATAGTTCTAGAAGTCCTAGCCTCAGCAATCAGACAACAAAAGGAAATTAAAGGCATCCAAATCGGCAAAGAAGAAGTCCAACTATCACTCTTCACAGATGATATGATACTATATTTGGAAAACCCAAAAGACTCCACTCCAAAACTGCTAGAACTTGTCCAGGAATTCAGTAAAATGTCAGGATATAAAATCAATGCACAGAAATCAGTTGCATTTCTCTACAGCAACAGCAAGACAGAAGAAAGAGAAATTAAGGAGTCAATCCCATTTACAATTGTACCCAAAACCATAAGATACCTAGGAATAAACCTAACCAAAGAGGCACAGAATCTATACTCAGAAAACTATAAAGTACTCATGAAAGAAATGGAGGAAGACACAAAGAAATGGACAAATGTTCCATGCTCCTGGATTGGAAGAATAAATATTGTGAAAATGTCTATGCTACCTAAAGCAATCTACACATTTAATGCAATTCCTATCAAAGTACCATCTATCTTTTTCAAAGAAATGGAACAAATAATGCTAAAATTTATATGGAACCAGAAAAGACCTCGAATAGCCAAAGGGATATTGAAAAAGAAAGCCAAAGCTGGTGGCATCACAATTCCGGACTTTAAGCTCTATTCCAAAGCTGTCATCATCAAGACAGCATGGTACTGGCACAAAAACAGACACATAGATCAATGGAACAGAATAGAGAGCCCAGAAATAGACCTCAACTCTATGGTCAACTAATCTTCGACAAAGCAGGAAAGAATGTCCAATGGAAAAAAGACAGCCTCTTCAATAAATGGTGCTGGGAAAATTGGACAGCCACATGCAGAAAAATGAAATTGGACCATTTCCTTACACCACACATGAAAATAGACTCAAAATGGATGAAGGACCTCAATGTGAGAAAGGAATCTATCAAAATCCTTGAGGAGACAGAACACAGGCAGTAACCTCTTCGACCTCATCCGCAGCAACATCTTCCTAGGAACAACACCAAAGGCAAGGGAAGCAAGGGCTAAAATGAACTATTGGGATTTCATCAAGATCAAAAGCTTTTGCACAGCAAAGGAAACAGTTAACAAATCAAAAGATAACTGACAGAATGGGAGAAGATATTTGCAAACGACATATCAGATAAAGGACTAGTGTCCAGAATCTATAAAGAACTTAGCAAACTCAACACCCAAGGAACAAATAATCCAATAAAGAAATGGGCAGAGGACATGAACAGACATTTCTGCAAAGAAGACATCCAGATGGCCAACAGACACATGAAAAAGTGCTCCATATCACTCGGCATCAGGAAATACAAATGAAAACCACAATGAGATATCACCTCACACCAGTCAGAATGGCTAAAATAAACAAGTCAGGAAATGACAGATGCTGGCGAGGATGCGGAGAAAGGGGAACCCTCCTACACTGTTGGTGGGAATGCAAGCTGGTGCAGCCACTCTGGAAAACAGCATGGAGGTTCCTCAAAATGTTGAAAATAGAACTGCCCTATGACCCAGCAATTGCATTACTGGGTATTTACCCTAAAGATACAAACGTAATGATCCAAAGGGGCACGTGCACCCGAATGTTTATAGCAGCAATGTCCACAATACCCAAACTATGGAAGGAACCTAGATGTCCATCAACAGATGAATGGATCAAGAAGATGTGGTATATATACACAATGGAATACTATGCAGCCATCAAAAGAAATGAAATCTTGCCATTTGCGACAACATGGATGGAACTAGAGCGTATCATGCTTAGCGAAATAAGTCAAGCAGAGAAAGACAACAATCATATGATCTCCCTGATATGAGGAAGTGGTAATGCAACATGGGGGCTTAAGTGGGTAGAAGAAGAATCAATGAAACAAGATGGAATTGGGAGGGAGACAAACCATAAGTGACTCTTAATATCACAAAACAGACTGAGGGTTGCTGGGGGGAGGGGGGTTGGGAGAAGGGGTTGGGATTATGGACATTGGGGAGGGTATGTGCTTTGGTGAGTGCTGTGAAGTGTGTAAACCTGGAGATTCACAGACCTGTACCCTTGGGGATAAAAATATATGTTTATAAAAAAAAATTAAAAAAAAAAAGAATACACTCAATAGAATGAATAGCAAGCTGGAAGAAGCTGAGGAATGAATTAATGAACTAGAAGACAGAGTAATGGAAAGTAATCAAGCTGAAAAAATAAGAGAAAAAAGAATTATGTGAAATAAGAATAGACTTAGGGAACTTGGCAACTCCATCAAGAGTGGTAACATTTCCCTTATAGGGGTCCCAGAAGGAAAACAGAGTTAAAAAGGGGCACAACATTTATTTGAAGAAATAATAGCTGAAAACTTCCTAATCTGTGGAAGGAAATAGCTATCCAAATCAAAGAGGCACAGATATCCCTCAACAGATTCAACCAAAGGAGGTCAATACCAAGATACACAGTAATCAAAATGGCAACAAGTAGTGATTAAAAAAAGATTAAAATCAGCAAGAGAAAAGGAGACAGTTGCATACAAGGGAGACCCTATAAGGCTATCACTGGGATTTTAAGCAGAAACTTTGCAAGCCAGAAGAGAGTGGCATGGTATATTCAAAGTGCTGAAAGGGAAAATTCTACAGCCAAGAACACTCTATCCAGCAAGTCTATTCATTCAGAATAGAAGGCAAGATAAAGAGTTTTCCGGATAAATAAAAACTAAAGGAGTTCATGCCCACTAAACCAGCCCTAACAAAAACATTAGAGGGGACTCTGAATGGAAAAGAAAGATCATAAGAGAGATTATGAAAAGTAGGAGATACAAAAGTAGTAAAAATAAATATTTCTGTAAAAATATCAGTCAAGGAATTCATAAAGGGATATAAAGTATAACACCATATACCTAAAACATGTTGTGGGGGAAGGAATAAAGAATGGGTTCGAACTTAAGCAACCATCAACTTAATATAGAATGTTATATGCAGATGATGTTATATATAAACCTAATGGTAACCAAACCACTAACAGGTATACAAAGAATAAAGAAAAAGGAATCCAAGTAAAGAAAACCAGCAAACCATGAAAGAGAGAAAGAAGAATCAGAGAAAAACTACAAAAACCACAAAAAAACTACAAAAACAAGTAAAAAATAGGTACATGTATACATGTATACAATACATGTATAGAAATACATATCTGTAATAAATATAAATGTAAATACATATCTGTATCTATTTATTATTATGTTAGTCACCATATCATCATTAGTTCTTGATGCAGTGTTCCATGATTCATTGTTTGTGTATAACATCCAGTGCTCCACAGTATATGTGCCCTCCTTAATGTCCATTACTGGGCTAACTCATCCCCTTAACCCTCCTCTCCCCTATGAAACATTCAGTTTGTTTCCTGGAGTCCACAGTCTTTCATGGTTCATCTCCCCCTCTGACTCTCCCCTCTTCATTTTCCCCCTCCTTCTCTTAATGTCTTCCATCAGTAATTGTTTTGAGTGCAAGTGGACTAAACACTTCAATGAAAAGAGAGAGGGTGACAGAATGGATTAACAACAACAACAACAACAAGACCCATCTATATGTTGCCTACAAGAGACTTGCTTCAGACCAAAGATACCTGCACATTAAAAGTGAGGGGATGTGGAGATATCTATCATGCAAAGAGATGCAAAAAGAAAGCCAGAATAGCAATACTTATATTGGACAAAAGAGTCTTTAAAACAAAGGCTATAACAAGAGACAAATAGGAACTCCACATTATAATAAAGGGGACAATACAACCAGAAGACAAAACAATTGTAAATATTTATGCACCCAACATGGAAGCACCTATTACATAAAACAGTTAATAAAAAATAAAAGGAATTAATCAACAGTTATACAATAATAGTAGGGGAGTTTATCACCCCACTTGCATTCATAGATAGATCATCCAAGCAAAAACTAGCAAGAAATAGTGGCTTTGAGTGGCACATTGAACCAGATGGATTTAATAGTCATATTCAGAAAATTCCATCTTAAAACAGAATACACATTTTTTTAAGTGCACAAAGAACAGTCTCCAGAATAGATCACATGTAAGGCATAAAAGAAGGCTTGACAAAAATGAAAAAGATCAAAGTCATACCATGCATCTTTTCTGACCAAAATGTTATGAAACTAAAATCAACCACAAGGAAAAAATCTGGAAAGACCACAAATACGTGGAGGTCAAATAACATGCTACTAAACAATGAAAGGGTCAACCAGGAAAGCAAAGTAGAAATTAAGAAAGTACATGGAAACAAATGCAAATGAAAACACAACAGTCCAAGACCTCTGCGATGTAGCAAAAGCAGTTCTAAGAGGGAAGCAAAACCCAAAACCAGTAGAAGAAAGGATATATAAAGAATGCAACAGAAGTAAATGACAGAGAAACTAAAAAACCAATAGAGCAAATCAATGAAGTCAGGAGATGGTTCTTTGAAAAGATAAACAAAATTGAAAAGCATCTAGTCAGAAACATAAAAAAGAAGGACTCAAACAAAATCATAAATGAAAGAGGAGAAACAAGAACCAACACCGCAGAAATACAAACAATTATAAGAGAATATTATGAAAAACTATATGCCAACAAAGTAGATAACCAGAAGAAATGAATCAATTCCTAGAAACATATAAACTACCAAAACTGAAGCAGAAAGAAGTAGAAAACTTGAACAGACTGATTTCCAGCCAGGAGACTAAATCAGTGATGAAAAACTCCCAACAAACCAAAGTCTAGGATCAGACAGTTTCATAGGCAAATTCTACCAAGCATTTAAAGAAGAGTTAATATTTATTCTTCTCAAATTATTCCTAAAAAGTTGAAGAGGAAGGAAATATTCCAAATTCATTCTATAAGGCCATATTATGCTGATATATTCATAAATCAATCAATATGATAATATATATATAGAACACCCAAAATATTCCTCCAAAGTGTTTATAGCAGCAATATCCACAACAGCCAAACTATGGAAAGAGCCCAGATGTCCACTGACAGATGAATGGATAAAGAAGATGTGGTATATATACACAATGGACTATTATGCAGCCATCATAAAATGAAATCTTGCCATTTGCAACGATGAGAATGGAACTAGAGGATATTATGCTAAATGAAATAAGTCAATGAGAGAAAGGCAATTGTTATATGATCTTACTGATATGTGGAATTTAAGAAAAAAGGCAGAGGATCACAGGGGAAGAGAGAAAAAAAATGAAACAAGACAAAAACAGAGAGGGAGAAAAACTGTAAGAGATTCAGGAAGCAAACTGAGGGTTGCTAGAGGGGTAGGGGACTGGGGGAATGCCATAACAGGGTGATGGACATTGGGGAGGGTAATGTTGTAATGAGTGTTGGGTATTATATAAGACTGATGAATCACAGACCTGTACCCCTAAAACATATAATACATTATATGTTAATTAATTGAATTTAAATTAAAAATAAATATAAATTAAAAAATAAATCGATAAAAAGAAACTGAATGTGACACAAAGAAATGGAAACACATTCCATGCTCATGGATTAGAAGAACAAATATTGTTAGAATGTTCATATTACCCAAAGTAATTACATATTTAATGCAATCCCTATCAAAATACCGATAGCATTTTTCACAGAACTAGAACAAAAAAATCCTAAAACGTGTATGGAATCAGAAGAGCCCCCACAGCAATCTTGGAAAAGCAAAGTAAAGCTGGAGGCATCACAATTCCAGACTTCAAGTTATATTTCAGAGCTGTAGTAAATCAAAACAGTATGGTAATGGCACAAAAATATACACAGAGATGAACAGAACAGTAAACTCAAGAAATAACCCACAATTATACAACCAATTAGTCTTTGAAAAAGTAAGAAAGAATACCCAATGGGAAGAAGTCTCTTTAAAAAATGGTGTTGGGAAAACACAACAATCACATGCAAAAGAGTGACACTGGACCACTTTCTTCTACCATACACAAAAATAAATTCAAAATGGATTAAAGATCTAAGTATGAGACATGAAACCACAAAAATTCTAGAAGAGAGCACAGGCAGTCAGGAAAGTGGGTTCTGGGATGGTGAAACTGATAATGGGGATTAAGGAGTGCAGTTTCATGATAGGCACTGGGTGATGTATGGAATTGCTGAATCATCACTTTGTACACCTGAAACTAATGTAACATTGTGTATTAACTATATTGGAAATAAAATTTAAAAAAAGGTAAAATCTGTAACTTTCTGGAATGTCCTTCATTATGCTGAATTGTAACTCTTTATGTAAGAAAACCCACATTACTCTGTACAAAATATTCCTTCCCTAGAGCACTCTCTCTCTGTGAAGACTGTATCAGAGGTGGTTGTCCTAACTTGAGCTCCAATAAAACTCTTAAGTTTCTTTAAAAAAAAGTAACAGACTGCTTTTTTTTTTTTTTTTTTCCTTTAGAGACACAGAGAGACTGAGCATGAACAGCATGTGGAAGAGAGAGAATATTAAGCAAGCTCATTGTGGAGCTTGATGCAGAACTCAGTCTCATGACCTTGAGATCATGACCTGAGCTGAAATCAAGAGTCAGACACATAACAGACAGAGACACCCAGGCACCCCTCTAACTATGCTTTTGTAAGTCTTATGGTAACCAGTGCCAAAACCTAGATAAAAGATAAAAGAATCTAAGTACAACACTATGGAAAATTATTAAACCACAAAGGAAGAAATGAGAAGGGAACCAAAACAATCAGAATACAACTAACAAAATGACAATCCTAAATTCATACCTACCAATAATTACTTTAAATGTAAATGGACTAAATTTTACAATCAAAAGACAAGAATCAACTATATGCTGCCTACAAGAGATTCACTTCAGCTTTAAGGATACATACAGATGAAAGTGGAGGGATGGAAAGTGTTGGGAGACTCGTGCCTAGAAAGGGTTAACCCAATAGAGCAACAGTTCTTGGGAACCTCTTCAACCGAGGACTTTCACGGGTGGCGAGCTAGAGTGCCACCGTTTTTTCCTGGTGATTGTTATGAGAACATTGTAAGGTTTGGCTTGTTGCTATTGCAGCTGCTGTCTCAAGACTAAGTTAATAAGGCTCCTGTGTTTTGTGAATATTGAGTTATGGCCTAGGTGTCCAAACCACGAAGGTCAAGGCTGTCTGATATCTCTGCATGGCCAGCTACTCTCAGGCCAAAATAGAAACTAGCACCAGATGTACAGGAGGATTCCCTTACTGTGTGGTATAAATCAGAACTCTTCAAAATAAACTTTGGCACTATGGGACATCATCCTTGGTGCTCCTCCTGCCCCCATCTCTTTGTCTCTTAATTTCTTTTCACCATCCTCTTACCCTCATGTTCCTGGTCAGTTTGTCACGCCGGCCGCGACAGGAAAGATATTCAATGCCAATGGAAACCAAAAGGATATTCTTATATAAGAAAAAAAGACCATAAGCCAAAGACTGTAATAAGAGATGAAGAGATGCTAAGGGGGTCAAATCATCAAGAGGATATAACATTAGTAAATATACACCCACCATTGCAGTGCCTACAGATGTGAAGGGAGAAATAGATAGTAATATATTAATAGAAGGGAACTCCAAAATTCTACTTTCAGCAATGGATGCATCATTCAGACAGAAAATCAATAAGAGAAAAGAGAACCTAAATTGTACACTAGACCGATAGACATTTGATCCAACAGCAGCAGATTGTTCTCACGTAGTATATTAAGACAATGGAATACTATTTAGCCTTTTAAAAAAGGAAATCCTGCCATTTGTAACAACATGGATGGACTTGAAGGGTATTATGCTAGGTGAAATAGGTCATACAGAGAAAGACAAATACCGTATAGTATGTCTTTATGTGAAATCTAAAGAGGTGGGAAATCAAATTCATAGAAACAGATAGTAGAAAAGTGGTTGCCAGGGCCTGGGGTCTGAGGGGTGGAGTAGGAAGAAGTTGGCAAAAAGGTTCAAGCATTCAGTTAAAAGACCTGAATAGGGTCTCAGGATCTACTGTTAACATGATGACTATAGTTGATAACACTGTGTTCTGTAATTTAATTTTGCTAACAGATTAGAAATTATTCTCTCTCATACACAAAAGGTAAATATGGGAGATAACAGATGTCTTAACCTACTTGGGGGGAGTCCCTTCATAATATATGTGTCCATATCATCATATTATACATTTTAAATATCTTCCAATTTTATTTGTCAATTCTACCTCAATAAACCTGAAAAAACTATAGAAAATATTGAGTGTTAGTAAGGAGCAAGTGAATATGGAGCAGCTGGAACTCTCATATCCTGCTGGTATAAATTTGTACAACCACTTTAAAAAATCGGTGGTTTTTATTACACATAATGCACATACACATAATGTATGACTCCCATTCTGTTAGAACCCACACTCAATTCCCACTACCTCAACTCCCATTTAGTCTCTGCACCATTACAGTTTGTCCTCCACCAATCATCATTCTACTGAAATTGCTCTCCATAAAGTCCCTAATAACTTTATTTTTAATAAATCTAATGCCCATTCTCAATTCTCATTCTACTGGAAAACTATGTAACACTTGAGACTGTTGACCAACCCATAATTCTTAACACTACCTACTCTTGAGGCTTAGGACAATACTGTTTGTTTTATTATCCTAGAACTTTGATCTTCCTTTGGCACTTACTTCTCAACAATGTTCCCCTAGGCTTTCTTGTTATAAGGGGGTGTTTCTTGGAGTTTCATCCTTGGCACTATGTATATACTTAATATATGTTAAGCCGTCATACATATCTTTTTCCACTTCAGTACCCCTCCTTAGTGTTCCTGAAATCTAACATCTCAGAGCTATGAGATCAAATCCTGTGTTGGGCTCCACACTCAGTGTGGAGCCTGCTTAAGATCTCTCTACCTCTCCCTCTGCCTACCTCAAATAAACAAATACATGCATACATAATAATTTAACACTTTACTTCCCTCTTTAAAAACTTGTGATGGTTTTTAATTGGAATACACTATAAAATACAAATGAGCTACTGGTATTCAAGGCTCTTCTTATACTTGATCCCTTATTCTTGATCTCTGCAGCTTCATCTTCCACCCTTCCTCTCTGAATCTTATGTTTTAGTGACAATAAACTTCTCACTCAACAACTTTTCTTCTTCCTCATATTACATCCCCAAATCATATAATTCCTGATGAAGCCTTTTCTGACCTCTTCAGACCATTGTAAGTCCTTCTTGATTTCTACAAAAGTTTGACCATGTCTCTCAGAAACTTTGTCACATTGTTCCATGTACCTAGACCTCTACTGCACTGAGAGTTTTGTAAATCCAATCTGTATTTGGCACTTGGCACTCTAACTTACGTGCAGTAGAAATCAACAATGTGTTCAATGACTGAATGGCTTCTGTAATTGCAAGATCCATGATACACAGCACATTGCTTATGTTAGTTGCTCCGTATATGTTTTAAAAATGAATAGGCTATTATTTCAGTGTTCCCAGTAAAGGATGATAAATGGTACATAGTAACAAATTCTGCATTTTGGGAGATGTTGCAGTAATTTAAAAAAGCATTTAACCTAGGGTTCTTTGGTGGTGCAGTTGGTTAAGTGTCTTGACTCTTGGTTTCAACTTAGGTTATGATCTCAACATTGTGCGACTGAGCCCCAACTGGGGCTCCATGCTCAGCACAGAGTCTGATTTCTCTTTTCCTCTCCCTCCACTCCCCCACTTCTTCTGCTCTTTCTAATAAATAAATCTTAAAAAAGTTTTTAACCTTGTGTTTTCATAACTTCATGCCAACATTTGAGAGGTAATATAGAATCAAAGTAAAGGTTTTCTTAAATCATTAATTATTCTCATAAATATTCTTCGCTTACCTCAGGTTTTTGTTTTTTTCAGTCACTTCTGGTAGTTTTCTACACAACTTTTTTTCTTGCTAGGATGCTAGTAAAAATTTAAGGCTTCAACTGTAAAGTTGTTGTAGTTCATAAGAATTTTTTCCCTTAGACACAAAAAGAATTTTTTCATGAGTGAATGTTTATAGTATTTTTATCTGACTATATCCTAAAACACAGTGATAGATCAATGACATAAATTTATTCTTCAAATGATAGGATTTTTAGAAAATTTTCTCTCAATTTTACAGTGATACGGAGTTTTCATATTACAGACAGGGGGTCCTAGAATTTAATGAGAAGTTAAAGTAAGTATATTTGGGCACCTGGTGGCTCAGTCAGTTAAGCATATATCATTCCCTAATGACATATGATACTGAATATCTTATATACTTATTTGCCATCTGTATATCTCATTTGGTGAAGTGTCTGTTAGATCTTATGCTTATTTTGTAATTGGGTTGTTAGTTCTCTTATGTTGAGTTTTAAGAGTTCTTTGTATGTTTTGGACTCTAGTCCTTAATCAAATATGGGTTTTGCAATTTTTTCCTTCCATTCTGTAGCTTATCTTTTGCAGAGCAGAAGCTTTTAATTTTAATGAAGTCCAACTTATTAATTTTTTCATTCAGATATTATACTTTTGGTGTTATAAGTCATCACCAAACCCAACATCACCAAGATTTTCCTCCTGTGTTATTTTTATAACTCTTACAGTTTTGCATATTACATTTAGATAAATGATATGCTTCAAATTAATGATGTGAGGTCTGTATCTAGATTCTTTGTGTGTGTTTGTGTGTGTCCACTTGTTCCAGCACCATTTAAAAAAATGTAAATTAATGGGAATTGTCTCAGGTCGTGATCTCAAGGGTCATGAGATCTAGTCCCATGTTGCCCTCCCCTCTCAGCAGTGAGTCCACTGCAAATTCTTTCCCTCTGCCCCTCCATCCACTCATGTATCCTCTCTCTCCCTCTCTAAAATAAATAGATATATATTAAAAAATAAAGTAAGTATATTTGTGTGAAGAAGGATTCTGGGAATAGTCCTAGAATAATCAGTAATTGTCTTATTTATTTTCATATACCCACGAAAGACTCAGTTCTCAATTTTCTAAATCTTATGAGCTTTTGATATTTGTGCCTTCTAAATCATACAAAAGATTAGATAATAAATTGTTTTGGGTAAGCAGAAGAAAGGATAAAGTTTGGTCAAGTTGATCCTTTGACTTGTCAAGAGTAAGACTTTGTGAGCCTCTAGAAATATTTACAGAAATCAGTTCTGGGTATACTTCATTTAATGAAATTCATATTTCCGAGCATCTTGCTATAGAATAAATTTAATTTCAACTGAGTTATATCTTCTATTGATTTCTAAAACAAGTTAAAAATATATCCTCACCTAGAAGAAAAATCCCTTTAATAGAATTACAGTTATAAACAAGCAAAATCCTCTGAAAATAACTTCTTTGATAGAAAACTTATTTTCTGATGGAAATGGATAATTCCACTTAGATATTAAAAGCAATCTTAGGAATGATCCAAAGTACCACCTAATAAAACCTTTTATAAATGTCTATATACAATATATGGATACTCTGGCAATTCTACAATGTGCACATTCTTTAGGCTCACAATTTTCCCACTGTATTATTGCAATACCTAAAAGTAGAAAAAGTTTCCTGAGTTTTCCATGGACTCATGAAGTAATGCTCCCACTTTCCCATTAATTTACATTTTTCATGTGTATTACCATGTTTGTACAACAGAATCAGCACAGTATCTTTCATGAGGGGAAATAAACACAAATAAGTATGACACATTCACTCTTCATTTGAGTAGCAAAGTCATCCCAGTGTATGATGAAATATTGGTTACTGCCCAAGAATGATTTTTCTGTTGATGGAATATATTTGAATTTCCTACCTTTATCCACTGACCAATTCAAAATTTTTAATTTATCAGTTTAATAATATGTTTATATTATTAATTTAACAAATAAGTTACATAATATGCATTGTTTTAATTTAAAGTAAATTAATTTTAATTTAAATTAATTATAAATTAAAAGTAATTTAAAGTAAATTAAAACAGTGAAATTATGTAACTTATTTGTATTTTAGAAACATTTTAATTAAATATAACATTTTTAGAAAAGTGATCAAGTTATATCAAATTATATTTGTACAGAATTTACCAATTTATATTCTGTTTCTAATATCTCTTTACGTTCCATCAGTCTATTTGGTGTTTATGAGCAGCACAGTTTACATTATTTTAGTTATATAGAATGCTTTGATATTTGCTAAAGCAAACGTTCATCTGTTATTCTTTGTTGTTAATGAAGCTAATATGAAGTTTTCATTGAGCTGTATATACCCTTTTACTCAAGATTTCTTTCAGGACTACCAGGAAAGGATATTTCAGCAAATTGAGAGTCCTCAGGAATTTGCATATTATTGCAACACGAAGTGTGATTCTCCTACTAATACATTTTCTAACTAGTTTGGACTAGAGCATGGGTGTGTGCTAAACATGACATTTTGTACCTCATTTTATTACCTAAATAGTGTAAATTTTCATATTTATTTCAGTAGTTTTTCATTTAATTCTTCTGGATTTTATAACACAATAATTGTTTGCAAGTTATTCTTTTCTTTCAATCATCTGCTGTTTAGCTATTTCTAGCCCTTATTTAACAAATGGTCTTACTGCATTTGTCAAATTTTCAGAAAAAAAGGTAAAACACAGTAGTATGACTATCAGACATACTTTTCTTGTTTTTGTCTTTGATAGAAATGCCTCTAGGATTTCAGTAATAAGTATGTTTCTGGCAGCTGGTTTGTGGTAAATATTCTTTATCATGTTAGGGAAGAAGGCTAGTCAACTATTTCTTTTTACAACCATCATATATGATATCCCATATGGTGTGATCAAGTGAAAAAGGGGCTGATTTCTATTTCTTTTTACAACCATCATATATGATATCCCATATGGTGTGGTCAAGTGAAAAAGGGGCTGATTTCAAATCAAATGAAATGGATACAAATTCTAATTCTTATTTTCTCACTCTGTGATCTCAGAAAAAATTTTAATTTCTGACCATTCAGTTAAGGTAGACATATTTATAGAGTAGTGCCTATTATGTGGTAGCAGGAGACAAGGTACTAGAAAAAATATACAGACCGACTTCTTTCCTACTTTGTAAAGTAGAGCTAATAAAAGGACTGGGGGAAGGAAATAGGAGAGAAGGCACCATAAGATAACAGCAGTTTGAGAGACAGGAAGAGAATGAAGGAGCATAAAAGACTCAAGAATTGAGATGGCATGTCCTTTAGCAGCACAGGGAATACAAATGAAAAAATGATAAAAGATTAGCATGGTACTTTATAAAGATGACATACAACTTTATGAAGAATCTTGTATTTTCAAACTACGTATTTTAAGTCATTCAAATTGGGTTCTAAAACACTGTCAAAAGAAGTAACAAATAGGTAGCTGAAGCATATAGCTCTGGAGAAGATTCAACTCATAAGAGCTTGTTATATGATAAAGGAAGCATAGTAACTAATGGAAAACACGGGATTATGCAATTAGAAGGATATGCAGCAAAAGTGATACAGTTACATCTAGATAGTTATATTAGAGGTAATTTCTTTCTCAAACATTTTTTCTTTCCTTCTTCTTCCTTTTTTTTTAACGATTTTATTTATTTATTTGACAGAGATCACAAGCAGGCAGAGAGGCAGGCAGAAAGAGAGGGGGAAGCAGGCTTCCTGCTGAGCAGAGAGCCCAATGCGGGGCTCAATCCCAGGACCCTGGGATCATGACCTGAGCCAAAGGCAGAGGCTTTAACCCACTGAGCCACCCAGGCACCCCAAACCTTTTTTCTTTCAAAAATGCATACAAAATTCACAAATACTAAAATGAATAAAAGTTTTCAAAACCAAAACAGATTACTGTATAAATAGTGTTCATAAAACTGGGCGTTTGGGGGGAGAAATCAGGTTAAAACCTCTCCTCAAATCAAAAATATTCTGGTAGTCCCTTAAGTTGCTACTTGGAAAATGTGGCATTATAAAGAGACATTATATACACATATTTGTAATGCTTTACACATTCTAAAGCACTATACAAAGTTATCATCATTCTTATAATCATCACTGTTTTCTACCACCCAGACATTTAAGCCAAATTTCCAGGGTATTTGAATGTGCTTCTTCATACATCACCAACAGTGTGATGAAGCTCAGACCAGGTGATTCATGCAGTATATATTTGGGGATTAAAGTAAGAACATCAGGTCAACCAGGAGGAGGAACCTACATTAAATTGATTAATCCATATTGTTTTAGATAACAGCTGAGAACTATACTAATGATCAGACGCTTTTGCTGCCACTCACTCAGACATCTGCATAAAAGAAAAGTCAATGTTTTACAAATCACATTTACATCTCAGAAAACTGGTGAAACAAGTTTAAGGATACTCAATTTATTTAAGTGCCTTTGCAAAGAAATTGAGAATTTGTGAGGGACTGTCATGGTCCATTCAGTATCAGATTCTATGACCAAAATAATAGATTAGCAAATTTTTTATTAGTAATCTTGGATCCATCCACCCAACTGCAAATCTTATAGTGATTTTGTGTCATCAGCCTAGTACTGCATTTGTGCTGTTCCTTCTTGATTATAATGAATTTCATACACATATGTGAAAGTTGTCTTTCATTCTTCTCATTTTTTTAGGACTATATGTCGGGGTCACGCCTCCAAGATGGCGCCGGTTGCGCCCCTAAGATGGCGCCGGAGCAGCACGGACAGCCTAAAAAAAATCCGCCCTGGCCACACGTGACCTCGCGCTCGTCACATGAACACCGTATGCCACCACTGCCTACAAGCCCCAGATACCTCCTGCTCACACCTCTGTGATTGGCTGTATACCTCCTGTTCACGTGAACACCTCTGTGATTGGCTGTTATGCCCTATATAAGTCAAGGGAACTTCCCCGCAGGGGAAGGGGAAAGAAGGGGAGGAGAAAGCTCGACCAGGGAATAAACAAGAGCTTGTGCATCGACCTGTGTGTGTGTTGGTGTTGCGACATCTCTGTAGGCAGGGAGAGCGCAACATTTGGTGCCGAAACCCGGGAACTGTGAGTATATTTAAAAATAGCAAGGATACAGTGAAGGTAGAAATTCTGATACTGGTTGAGATATGTTCTGATTTACTGATAATGTTGAGGTATATTTAACTTTTTAATTTTATGTGCATCGATCTCACATTGAACAGTTTTGTTAGAGTGAAATACAATGTTTCCATTTTGTTTACTTGATTTTTAGAAGTGGTAGTTCTAACAGGAAGATTCCATGGAATAGAAGTTGTGCAGCCTTTTAAACTTAGCGTTTTAGAGAGAAGGCAATACATGAGTACTTTTTCCCCCTTGTCATATTGCACGTTCGTCACTAGGACGACCACAAAGGAAAGGTTAGAAGTTTGCTGAAGAGCAACCACAAAGGGACAGCAGCTATATGTTCGCAGATCGCGACTGTAAAGGTGTTAGAAGTTTGCTGAAGAGCAACCACAAAGGGACAGCAGCTGTATGTTCGCGGATCGCGACTGTAAAGGTGTTAGAAGTTTGCTGAAGAGCAACCACAAAGGGACAGCAGCTGTATGTTCGCGGATCGCGACTGTAAAGGTGTTAGAAGTTTGCTGAAGAGCAACCACAAAGGGACAGCAGCTGTATGTTCGCAGATCGCGACTGTAAAGGTAAAGATAATGGAGTCAGAAATTTTTAGACTCCGAATGGAGAGCCCCTTGCGGGCACTTTTGAAAGCTAACAGAACCCCTCTTGAGAGTTATTTAAGAAGTTGTTTTTCAGGAGGTGGGAATTTGAATAGTAAACCTGCGTCATCTCTGTGAAACCTTAAGATGATGAAATAGAACCTTTCTTTGTTCCTATTTCTTTAGTTATCACTGTCTTATCTAACACTTTGAACCAGTTAACTCAGTTGGAGCATGGTGCTAATGTGGCTAAGGATGGGAGTTCAATCCTTTTATAGGTCCCTTAACTTTACACACTTACACAGAACTCTTCATAGCTACAGATTGCCACTTCTTGTAGGTATATATCTCGCAATTCAGCTCTTAGTCACAGGGAAGGTGAGGAGTATAGCTTAGCATAAGCCTTTCATCTCAAATGGAAAGACAGCTTAAATAATTGGTATATGTGATACTATAGACTTTTAATCTAATATTTAAATTAAACATAATAATGTAATATCTAAAATATGTGTCACTATAATTTTCTCTGGGTAAGACCATTTTCTAAATAGTATCTTTTAAAAAGTAAATTTCAATAAATTAAGTTTCAGTAAAAATTAGGTACAAATACAAATAAAACATAGTAAGAAAAGGTGAAATCCTGTTAACACTGAGTTCTTGTGCCTAAGTTTGGGTTTATTAAAGGAAAGTATACTTGGTGCTATACAAGACAGCAGAGTCTTCAGTTCACATATACTATTCAGTATCACACAACTCCTAATTTCTGTTCTTGGCCTTTGCAGTTTATGTTAGTACCAGTTCATGTTAGTACTTTTCTCAGTTATGAGTTATGATTAGTATTATTTTTAGTACAATTTTTTGGTAAAAGATGTTAGATAAGTAAATATTGTTAAACACTTCAGTTGCTCTTAAGCTCCTCACATGCTGTTTAATCAGAAGAGTGTTGATTTGACCTCCAGAAAGAACCAAAGAAAGAGTTTACAAAGTATTTTGGCTGTTGTACTTACCTAGATTAGGATAGTTGCTGTCTGTCATTGCTCATTTGATATTGTGCTGCTAAGCAGTATCCGGAACTGAGGGACTACCCAACATCTCTATGCCTTTTTACCTCTTCTACCGTCTTAGGTATTCTGTACTTGACTTTGTAACTTTGCAGGTCTAGGGATGAGAAGTTTATTGAGGTAATGGAGGGTTATAATCAAGTAATTTGCTTCTGCTAGAGATAAAGTGAATGGATTTTGTAATGAGTGGTCATGATCAGAATAAAGGTTAAAAGGAAGCAAGCGCCTACTGTGAATACTCATCCTACCCTTCAGTGTTTTGACTCAACCATGGCGGAATAGAGAAGTACAATTATGGGCCATGGTGCAAGCCTGGCCTGCTCCTCTGCCCCTCTCTAACGACTTGACAGTGTGTCCTTTGTTTTTCTCTACCAATGCAAGTATCAGCTTTCCATCTCTACCATACAAGAACACCGAAGCAGCTTACAACATCACTTCCTTACTCCTTCCCGGGAGCCTCTGCTTCTTTGTTCGTTTTAACTATTCTTCTTCCCTTCAACCCCGTTGTATATCACTCGTAATGATCCTCAATCAAAGGGTAGATCTCCTCCAGGAACAAATGAACCTAATGTCGCGAATTCTCTCCACCAGTTGTATCCAGCCCTTATTGGGCATATGCATCACATCTAACTTGTATTCTAATCTCTCCCGAGCAGCGAACCTCTCCCGAGAATTATCTCAGATGCTCAACGGCACCTGGTCAGCCAAATTCCACAATCTGACAGCCTCCCTCTGGATGGAGATTCTGCAGATCAATGCCACGAGAGTAAACCCTCTCACGGCCTCCCAATTCCTACAAACTATGCAGGCAGTGGTGGCTTTTGGGAAATCCTGGTTTGGGACTATTGCACTCGGCTGTATTGTGCTCTTCGTCCTCCTCCTGGCGCTGCGTTGGATAAGGGCCCTCCAATGCACATTAGCCAGAGACCGGCAGGCTGTACATCAAGCCTTGGTAGCCATAGAGCATGGTAACTCACCCCAAGTATGGCTTAGCATGCTGGACTGATAATCAATGACGGGTAATGAGGACGATAACGGCGTACCAACCTAAGACAGAAGCTGCAGCATGCTCTGCAGTATTTGATGACGGGTAAGGGTGCAAGTTGATCGTCCCAACCTAAGACAGGCACTGTCCCTTATCCATACAAATAAATAAAGAAGGGGGAGCTGTCGGGGTCACGCCTCCAAGATGGCGCCGGTCGCGCCCCTAAGATGGCGCCGGAGCAGCACGGACAGCCTAAAAGAAAATCCGCCCTGGCCACACGTGACCTTGTGCTTGTCACATGAACACCGTATGCCACCACTGCCTATGAGCCCCAGATACCTCCTGCTCACGTGAACACCTCTGTGATTGGCTGTATACCTCCTGTTCACGTGAACACCTCTGTGATTGGCTGTTATGCCCTATATAAGGCAAGGGAACTTCCCCGCAGGGGAAGGGGAAAGAAGGGGAGGAGAAAGCTCGACCAGGGAATAAACAAGAGCTTGTGCATCGACCTGTGTGTGTGTTGGTGTTGCGTCATCTCTGCAGGCAGGGAGAGCACGACAACTATATTTACTGGCTACCTAAATCATACGCAAGACACTGGGATATGGCTGGGGATTAAAAAAAAAATTACAAAGCTCCACTGGTCCCTCAAGAAGTTTTTCTGACATAAAAAGATACACCAACAAGTAGAGACAGCTTTGAGAGTTCAGAATGAGCCCTGAATAAAGTGTGCTAGAGAAACGTCTGGAGAACATCTCTCAGGGGGTGTGGGATTTGATCTGGGCCAAGATAGAAAAGTAGGACTTAAGTTCACTTTTAAAGAGTTGTGGTTTATTTAATGGAATGCCAATGATGAGCTTTGTCATGGAAAGACTACTGTGCAGAAAGACATGGAAGAGTCTAAGATTAATTCTTAAAACAAGATAAATAGTCCCTTTCTGTGTGTCTTTTTTTTTTTTTTAGTACAGTCATCTTTGAAATTCTGTTATTTCATACATTGTGCATATAGGATATCTGAAATTGGCCTGACTTTCACATTTGACTGTTGCATACAGTTTAAGCCTATATTGAACCTATATAGCAATGGTGACCCATGACCAAACAGCTTTAGTTATTGTTTTAGTTATAGTTTTAATTCCCTGCTCATTATTCTAACAACTATATAATCCATGCACACAGTCCTATTTGACCAAGGGAGTAATGATTTTTTGGTCTCAGTTTGACTTTCCCCGGTGTTTCTACAGTGAAAGTTTCATGGGATGACAAGCACTCTTAATTTTATGCTCAACACAGACTAAAGAACACTTTGGTCAAAGGAGTTCATAATTTTGTGCCAAGTTTAAACTGAGCATCTAAGTAACATAAATAATTGCAAACAGTATATTGTGTGTGTGTACACCGTTAGAAAATCATAGACTGAAACTAATCCTAACTAAAACCAAGATTCTTACCCAGTCTGACTCCTAAGCTAATGTCCTTTCCACTGTCTTATAGTCCCTCTAAAAGTCATTTTTCTTTATTTTTAAACAAGTAACACTTCAACAAATATATTAGGCTAGTTTATAAATTACAAGATATTATCTTCATTAGTGGTCATGAGCAAAAACAATTTATTGTTACCCAAAGACCTTATCAGTTTTATATTATTGGTGGGAATGGGAAACAAGCAAATGCATTTATATTCAGAGCACATTTACTTTGTTATAATGCCCCCATGACAAAAGTGTGACTTTCATATCTAGGTTAAGCTGATGACTGTCACTACACATGACAAATGCCTGTGGCTTATGAGACCCAGTGCTTTTGCTTTATTTCCCATTTGTTAAAATATGTTTAAATCACTTACAGAAAAATTTTAATAAAAAGGAAAATTGAAAGAATATCCTTCAGATAGAAATTAAAACTATGGTGCTATTTGTATCTCTAGACAATAGGATTTGTGTTACTGATACCAGGGATAATGAAATTCCTATGCACTTTGAATAGCTTGAGATTTATCTCCCTCCTCTCAACTGAGGCTTAATAATATCTTGTCTTCTTAGAAAGAAAAATGCCATTAAGTTAGTACATGTTCTTATTGTCTGTGACCTCTGGATCAATCCCACTCTATTATGACTAAGACATAAATCAAACATTTCAATTTGGTTTTTAGACTGGCAAGCACTGATGTAATATAATTCTTTTTAGAAAGAGGGAAATAATTTGAGAAAATGTCAAGGTGCTGCTTTAAAATGCCACCATGTCATGTTTTTCTTTTAATCCTAATTTCCATTAGTGTGAAAAATGGATGGCAAAGAGAGGGAGGCAGGGTAAGTAATCAGTATCAGATCACTGCCAGTGTGAGGACCATACAGGCCAGGCCTGGGCAAAGGCAGGGATGTAGCACAGGGGGCTGCTGTCCTCCTGCTGGGTTACCAGCAAGGGTCTCTGTCAAGGCAGGCAGAAGACAAACGGTAAAACACCACTAGGGGAGGTGTCAAGCATGGCAGACAGGTACAGGAAGAGGTGAAAATCTCTTCTGCCATCTATAGGTCAGATAAAAATTTCACTGCCTTCACTCTTAACATGTGGTTCTCCTGAGGTCAGAGACTTCATTGCTCTGGGCTCCCTGCAGTGGACAACACACTGCCTTTTCTGAGGAAACAACCAGAGGGAGCCCAGAGGGAGCCGAGTAAACAAAAGGTGAGACGGAGCTCAAGATCTTCCATAGACCTTGACAGCCCTTGGCGGCACCAGCCTGTGCCTGCCTCTCAGCGGTTCCGGGAGGCAAAGTATGTTGTGGAACATACTTTGATCTAAAAACAGAGAACTCTTAAAATATGCTATTGTAATGACTGCTAAACACATGCTAGAGATTCTTTTTTCGTTTTCTACTTCAGCAAGATATTTTTAAATAAAACTCCTGCTCAACCTATTAAAACTATCTGTCGAATACTGAAACTTTCTAGCAGAAAGTATTCTAGTACAAAGGATTTGTTTTGGCTAAATTTGATCTCTTCATTAAATAAGTAGGGATTGATGCAGAAAGAAATGATTTCAATTTCAGTAGTTTAAATATTTTTTCTTTTTGAATTAATTTCATTTTAGAAATGTAATGCTATTCAACATATTTGCTAGTAAGAGCAGTAATGAGATATGGGTAATGAGGTTAACTGGAGTAGCCTGCCTCTTCCCTTGGTCTCTCCCTGCCTCTGTGTTTGGGCACCAATTTCAGATTTCACCCAGGGAGCTCCTGAGAGGGTTGAGAACCACTATAAAAGAACTATAAGCTTAATGCTGATATTCAGTATTACAATTCTGTTTTGATTACTTATATTCTTTCTTTCCCCAAATAAAAGTATCTAAAGAAATTCAGCTTTCAGCATTAAACTTTTTTTTTTTTTAAGCTTGGAATCATTAATCTTCTCTTGTTAAAATTACATTCATTAAATGCACTAAAATATTTTGTATGAAAGTAAGTAAATAACCATGAGTTTTTTTTTTTTTAAACTAGGTTGTTAAAAATTAAAAATGCCATGTTTTAACATATTAACTGATAAGACTCACGGATATCATTTTATAGCCATGAACACTATAACTAAAACTAATATTGTGTATTAGTTTTACAGAAGGAAAGTATAAAAAGGGAAAAAGGGAAGTAGCCACTTTACTGCATTGGTATTTTTAGTGTCCACCTTCCTAACTAATGGGTTTATCGATTATAATGACCAACACAGAATATTCTAGAACCTTTATGTTTGCCACCAGTTGCTAAAACTTCCTAAATATAACTTAATATTTAATAGATTTCATACATAGAAATTATGTAAAATTCTGTTACGTGAAGTTGCAGTTCTAAGAGTGGAGCTACCCTGGTGAGCAACTCAGCATCAGGGGTCTCTGGAACCCATGCCAGGCACAGCAAAGCTCTTTAAGGCTTGGTTTCATTGTGTTTGGACTAGTTCTCTTGCCAACATTTAACCTCTGTTTGAAATCTCCATCTTCTGTGGCATCCTGTGTTTTCCTTTTGTGATCTATTCCTTGTTTTACCCTGTAATTCAATCTTGGCATTTTCAGACATGTTACTGGTGGTTGGCTTTACTGTTTTCCATAGTAAAATATTAAAGTATGAAGAAGGGACACGTAGACTGAAATGACACTATGTGGAAGTTAATAAACCCTCATTGCTCTACAACGGGGATCTAAGCAGAGAAAATTTTTAAGACTGTTAATTTGGCAAATTATAGTTTTCAGTCTACCCTAATGACTGTATAGGTGATAGATAGGTTATTATAAATTTAGGTAGAGAATTATATGCTAGCTGTTATGTGTTCAAAATTCTACAGCTCTCTGTAAATGCTGAGAATCCTATTTGACTTTATCATTTCACTACCAAAGCTCTTGAAAAGTTCTTTTATAGTCATGTTACTTCCTTGGCACGTCTGCATTCAAGAAAGGATACTGGTTTATATATGAATAAAATAAAAACAAAATAAATTCTTATACAGAGAGAGATCTTTCAAACTAAGAAAAAAATAGAGCGTAAGTTAATTTACAGCTTCCAGCCTCATAATGTATGGGTCATTCCCAAAGCAAGGGATCAAACTCACATACATATGAAAATTGCATCATTTGTATCATCTCACTTTATGATGACCCAAGACGGCCAGGTGAGTGATAGAACTTGGGGTCCCTGGTACCAATGACTATTCAAATCTGGCCATTCTCTGCACCTGCTGGGCCCTGGCATGGCTTCTTTCTCCCAGGCCCTTCTAAGGGTCTTTCTTTGAGTCGATTTTCTTTCTACATTCTGTTTAACTGAGGGACACACTGCAGGTGGGTGCAGGGCCCTTCAGTCAGGAGACATTCCTGGGAGATCCCATAGTTTACAACTGGAGGACTTCAATGTCAGTTCACTCTCCAAAAAATATTAAAACATTTTAAATTTAGAGATAAAATGAAGGTGATGTACAACACATGCATATACCATATGCTGTGCTAGCTAAGTAAAGGTGCCTAATGGAAGTAAATACTATGGTGATGCTGTACAAACATGGTTTTTGTAAATTTTAAAGAGGAAATCACAACATATATTTGACTAATTTAAATATATTATGTAGGGAGGGGAGTGGCAAGATGGTGGAGAAGTAGGAGACTCTGTTTCAACTGGTTCCCTAAAGTGAGCTAAATAACATTCTGAACACCCATGAAATGAGCCTGAGATATAGGATTATACATGTCTGGATCTCTTTGGGGGCAGAATATCATCAGTGGCCAGTGAAACAGAGTGGGAATGCTCGGACTGATATTGGAGGATAAACAGAATGGGGAGGGAGCCACTAGAAGTGACCCACTGGAAAGTAATACCCCAATACAAAAGTGCCCTGTGACTGGGGACCAGCATTAACTTGGAGACTGGTTAAAAGCACTCAAAAAGAGCAGAAGACCTTAAGGGGCTCCTGGTGGAATCAGGCAGTCATGGGCACGGGCCTAAGGCCACAGTCCCAGGACAGGCAGTGCCAGCAACCATCTGTGCCAGAGAGAGCCAGCAGGGGACCCAGTCGTGGTCTCTGAGCCCGCAGCTTTCCATTGCTTGCACCACCACTCCCACTAGGCATACTCCCACCCTTGCCTGAGAGATCCTGGTGTGGGCATCGGTCAGCAGTCTGAGCCTGCAGCCTTCTGCAACCTGTGCCTCTGACAGGTCTGAGTGTACCCAGTTGTGCCTGAGAGAACTCAGTGTGGTCTCCAGTCAGGGTCCCTCAGCCTGCAGCCCTATGCGACCTGTGACCTGTGCCTCTGCTGAGTGTTCGTGCACCCAGCATGGGTGTGGACCCTAGATAGCAGTCCTGGTAATGGCAGTCACCTGGGTTCGGGCTTGCCCGGACCAATATTGCTCGCGGTTTTAGTGGCCCAGGGGCGCAGAGACAAGTGGGGGCCTCGGGCGACCACTGAGACGGTGGCTGGTGGTACGCACCACCTGTGGGAGGTTGCAGTGTTTAGCGGAGTTTGCAGATGGGGAATCTGTGTGTTCTGGACCATCCAGACGGGATGAGATGGAGGTCTGGGTGTGGACAGTTTGCTTTTCATGGAAACCTCCGAAATGCCACAAAAAGCCTCTAAAGAACAAAAACCTTCAAAGAACTAAAGCCTGAAACACAGATTTCCACAGAGCCCTGCCCCTTGATCAGGGGCAGGGCGACTCAGCCCAAGCAAGGTTGATTGAAAAACAATGTGGAAGGCCCCTCCCCCAGAAGACAAGCAGAAGAACAAGAGAACAACAGCCACAGGGTCCCCAAAAAACTGTAAAACCCCAACATCAGAGGAAAACAATGTATTACACCCCCAGTAGTGCCCCCAAACCTGTAAACCTATATATTTCATAAATACACCCTCTTCTTTCTCTTTCTCTTTCTTTCTTTTTTTCTCTCCTTTTCTTTTCTTCTCTCTTTCTCTTTCTTTTTTCTTTTAAATTTGTTCTCATGATTCTTGTTCTTTTAATTTTTTTAAATCTACTTACCATTGCAACTAGAGGTTTAATACAACATATTCCATAATAACTTTTTAACTTTTTATATATATATGTGTGTTTCTTTTTCTCTTTTTTAAAAATATACACATAGATATAAGCTTCAAGGTGATCCTTTTTCCCTATTCAATACTACCCTTATATATAAACCAGTTTTAATTTTCCTGTATCTCTGGAAAGTTTAGTCCTTTAACAAAGATAACAAGATACACCCAGGAAGAACCAAAATAACCTTCCCACTCACATTGAGGGTTTATAACCACTTTCCCATCTTATTCTTCTGTCAGTGTTTCTGTGTATTTGTTTTTTTGTACTATATAAATCTCATTCTTGGGGTTCATTTGGGCTGGGTTCTTTTTTTTTTTTCCCCTTGTCTTTTACTTCCATCAGTCATATTTTCATCTGTTTTTGTTTATGTACCTTATAAATCTTACTTTTGGGGCTCATTTTGGCTGGGTTTTCTTCCTTTTTTTTTCTTTTTCCGTTTTTTTTGGGGGGGGTGACTTCCAATTGCTCCCAAACTTTCCAGGGTGCACCTTGCCTGGATCATGGTTGATATATTCAGCTATACCTCCCCTTAATCTCACCAAAATGACTAGGAGGAGGAACACCCAACAGAGGAAAAATTCAGAGACTGTGCCCTCTGCCACAGAATTACTGGATATGGACATAAATATTATGTTGGAAAAGGAAGTCAGAGTAACAATTATCCAGGCAGTGGCTAGGTTGGAGAAGACCATTAGTGGCAACATACAATCTCTAAGTGTGGACATGAAGGCTGATCAGGCAGTACTAAAAATGTTATCAGTGACATCCAACCTAATCTGAACACTCTAATGGCTAGGGTAACCTGAAGGAGAAGATCAAATTAGTGATCTTGAAGACAAAATGATAGAAAAGAAGGATCAGGAGGAGGTCTGGAATAGAGTTTAGAAGATGCAAAAACAGAATTAGGGAAATAAATGATGCCATGGAACGTTCCAACATCAGAATTATTGGGATCCCTGAGAGGGTGGAGAAAAAGCAAAGACTAGAAGATATAGTTGAACAAATTCTGGATGAAAATTGCCCTAATTTGGGTAATGCAATGGAACAAGTGTCTGTGTCCTAGAGGCAGAAAGGATACACCCCTCCAGATCAACAAGTGTAGAAAGACCTCCAGACACTTAATTGTAAAATTCATGAATCATAATTTCAGACAGGAGGTCTTAAGGGAAGCTAGTGGGAAGAGATTTCTTATGAACAGAGGAAGGACCATCAGAATAACGTCAGACATGTCCACAGAAACCTAGCAAGACAGAAAAGGCTGGCAAGACACATTCAGGGCACTAAATGAGAAGAACATTCAGTCAAGGATACTTTATCCAGCAAGGTTGAAATTCAAAATGGATCGAGAGATAAAGAGTTTCTAAGACTGGCAAGATTTAAAAGAGCATATGACCACCAAGCCAGCACTACAAGAAATGACAAGAAATATTAAGGGGGGTTCTATAAAAGAAAAAAGAATCCAAGAGTGACATAGAACAGAAATTTATAGAGATAATCTATAAAAATAAGAACTTCACAGGCAGCATGATATCAATAAAAACTCATCTTTCAGTAATCACTCTCAATGTGAATGGCCTAAATGCTCCCATAAAATGGCACAGGGTTGCAGTGTGGATAAAATGAGAGGACCTGTCCATAAGCTGTCTACAAGAGACCCATTTGGAACCAAAGATATATCCAGACTGAAAGTGAAGGGACGGAGAACCATCTTTCATACAAATGGGCCTCAAAAGAAAGCTGGGGTAGTGATTCTCATAACAGATAAAGTAGATTTTAAGCTAAAGACTGTAGTCAGAGATACAGAAGGACACTACATCATTCTTAAAGGGTCTATCCACCAAGAATCTCCAACAATTGTAAATATTTATGCCCCCAATATGGGAGTAGTCAACTACATAAACCAACTGTTAATAAAAAAAGAGTCATATTGATATGAACACATTAATTGTAGAGGATCTTAACATGCCACTCTCAGTAATAGAAGGATCTAAGCAGAATACCAATAAAGAAATAAGAGCTTTGAATGACACATTGGACCAGATAGATATATAGATATATCTATCATAGATATATACAGAACATTCCACCCTAAAACAACAAAACCCTCATTCTTCTCGAGTGCACATGGAACTTTCTCCAGAATAGATTACATACTGGGTCACAAATCAGGGCTCAGCTGATACCAAAAGACTGAAATTATTCCCTGCATATTCTCAGACCACAATGCTTTGAAACTGGAACTCAACCACAAGAAAAAGTTTGGAAGAAATACAAATATTTGAAAGCTAAAGGCCTTCCTGCTCGAGAACATTTGGGTCAACCAGGAAATCAAAGAGGAACTTGAACAATTCATGGAAACCAGTGAGAATGAAGACACAACATTCCACAACCTATGGGATATGGCAAAGGCGATCCTAAGGGGGAAATACATAGCTATCCAAGCCACATTCAAAAAAATTGAAAAATCTTGAATACACCAATTCTCTTTACACCTTAAAGAACTGGAAAATCGACAATAAATTAAGCCAAACCCATGCACAAGAAGAGAAATAATTAGTATTAGAGCAGAGATCAATGAGTTATAGATACAGTAGAACATATCAACAAAACTAGAAGCTGGTTCTTTGAAAGAATCAATAAGATCAATAAGCCACTGGCCCAATTAATCCTAAAGAAATGAGAGAGGATCCAAATTAATAAAATTATAAATGAAAAGGGGGAGGTCATGGCTAACATCAAGGAAATAGAAACAATCATCAGAAATTATTTTCAACAGTTATATGCCAATAAGCTAAGCAACCTAGAAGAAATGGATGCATTCCTGGAAATTTATAAATTTCCAAAACTGAAACAGGAAGAAATCGACAACCTGAATAGACCAATATCTAGTAGAGAGATTGAAGCAGTGATCAAAAACCTCCCCAAAAATCCAAAAGTCCAGGACTTGATGGATTCCATGGGGAATTCTACCAAACATTCAAAGGGGAAATAATACCTATTCTCCTGAAGATGTTTCAAAAAAATAGAAACAGATGGAAAACTTCCAGACTCTTTCTATGAAGCCAGCATTATCTGGACCCCCAAACCAGGCAAAGATCCCATCAAAAAGGAGAATTTCAGGCCAATATCCCAGATGAATATGGATGCCAAGATTCTTAACAAGATCCTAGTTAATAGGGTTCAACAGTACATTAAAAAGATTAACCACCATGACCAGGTGGGTTTTATCCCTGGGATGCAAGGGTGGTTCAACATTCACAAATCAATCAATCTGATAGAACAAATCAATAAGAGAGAAGAACTACATGGTCCTCTCAATTAAGGCAGAAAATGCATTTGACAAAATACAGCATCCATTCCTGATTAAAACTCTTCAATGTATAGGGATAGAGGGAATATTCCTCAACTTCATAAAATCTTTGAAAAATCCACAGCGAATATCATTCTCAATGGGGAAAAGCTGACAACCTTCCCTCTGAGATCAGAAACATGACAAGGATGCCCACTCTTGCCACTGTTTTTCAACATAGTACTAGACGTCCTAGCAACAGCAATCAGACAACACAAAAAAATAAAATGTATTCAAATTGACAAAGAAGAAGTCAAACTCTCTCTCTTCACAGATGATATGATACTTTACAAGAAAAACCCAAAAGACTTCACCCCCAAACTACTAGAACTCATACAGCAATTCAGTAATGTGCAGAAATACAAAATAAATGCACAGAAATCAGTTGCTTTCTTATACACTAACAATGAAAATATAAAAAGGGAAATGAGAGAATCAATTCCATTTACTATAGCACCAAGAACTGTAAGATACTTTGGAATAAAACTAACCAAAGAGTTAATGGGTATGTACTCAAAGAACTACAGAATGCTCATGAAAGAAATTGAAGAAGACAGGAAAAGATGGAAAAGCATTCCCTGCTCAGGGATCAGAAGACTAAACATTGTTAAAATGTCTATATTGCCCAGAGCAATCTGTACTTTCAATGCCATCCTGATGAAAATTCCACTGACATTTTTCAAAGTTCTGGAACAAACAATCTTAAACTTTGTATGGAACCAGAAGAGACCCTGCATTGCTAAGGAAATGTTGAAAAAGAAAAACAAAGCTGGGGCATCATGTTGCCTGATTTCAAGTTTACTACAAAGCTGTGATCACTAAGACATAATGGTATTGGCACAAAAAAAGAAACCCAGACCAGTGGAACAGAGTAGAGTGTCCAGATATGGACCGGCAACTCCATAATCAAATAATCTTCGACAAAGCAAGAAAAAATATCCAGTAGAAAAAAGACAGTCTCTTCAATAAATGGTGCTGGGAAAATTGGACAGCTATGCATTTAAGAATGAAACTGGACCATTCACTTACACCATATACAAAGATAAACTCGAATTGGCCCTATGCCCCACAGTGTTCATAAGAGCAATATCCACAATAGCCAAACTGTGGAAAGAGCCAAGATGCCCTTCAACAGATGAATGGATAAAGAAGATATGGTCCATATATACAATGGATATTACGCCTTCATCAGAAAGGATGAATACCCAAATTAGTAGCAACATGGACAAGACTGGAAGAGATTATGCTGAGTGAAATAAATCAAGCAAAGAAAGTCAATTATCATATGGTTTCATTTACTTGTGGAGCATAAGGAATAACATGGAGAACATTAGAAGAATGAAAGAAATAGTGAATTGGGGGAAATTGGAGGGGGAGATGAACCATGAGAGGCTGTGGGCTCTGAGAAACAAACTGAAGGTTTTGGAGGAGAGAGGAGTGGGGGGATGGGTGACCCAGCCTGGTGGTGAGCCTGGTGGATATTAAGGAGGGCACATATTGTATGGAGCACTGGGTGTGGTACATAAACAATGAATCTTGGAACACTGCAAAAATAAAATAAAATAAAATAAAATAAAATAAATATATTACGTATTTATAGCACTTAAATATGGTTTATAATAACAATTCACACAGTATGTTTATATTAAATATATTAAGTAACACATTTTAAGCTATATTTTGCTGGGATTGGTAATTTACCTCTTTGAATATGGGAAAATATAAATATTTATGTCAACAAAATAGATAATGTGCCTGCTGGCTGTAGAATAATGGCAGGAAAGAAATACTTGCATAGAGAGTGAAGGAGACTAATCAAAGGAAGGCATTTGAGACTGACTGCTATAACTACTGTTCTTGGAATGAGCCTGTGCCTGTATCACACCTTCAAGATGCATATAGGGAACAGATTGACCTACCTGTGATGTTCACTGCAGTATTTTTCTTACTATGATAAATATCTAGCAAAATTAAGACACTTTTATATTAAACAAATATTTTTTGAAAAAGTATATGATATATTATTAGAGCACATACAATTATCCAGCTATCTTGAAAACATGAGGATGTCTAAAATAGACCATGAATTCCTTAGGACTATGAGTATTTTACCTACTCAAAGCTTTTGTTAAATATTGAGTGTGGACATGAATTTATTTTATATTAAAATGAAACTTTAAAAATGAGAAAGTAGCATCTGGATGGTTAGTATTTGTAGATTAATGGCATTAGAAAAGCCAACATGATTTGTAGAATTTTATAAATTAATGGATTAAATAATCATTATGTGATTTTGACTCAGTCAACCACAAACTCAAGATTGTTATAATTTTCCCACAAGTAGATAAAAAATCACAATAGGAAATAAAAAAACCCAGCACCTTACAGTTCACAGTGAAATTAAGAAAGATAAATGTATGAATATTTTGCTACTGAGAATTCTGACCCAGAAAGAAAACAAACATTAATTCCATTAAAGGAGGCTTCTACCAATACAATATGGGTAAGTGATAGACCAAACAGAACAAGAACATGCTTACCAGGAAAGGAAACTACTTACTGGGGAAAACCACATCACTTTAAGAATCCAAATTGTAAGAGCAAAGTTCACGAGGAGGATGATGAGTAAAAGAAGAACAAATAAGTACAGACAACGCTTTCTCCAGCCATAAATGCCAATCTTGTAGACACACTGGTTCTCTGGCCTCTGTATGTGGGTGCCTTCTGTGGTTGTAGTGTATTGTTCACGGACCATCTGCCACGGGGTAGGGAGGGGGTGGGAGAAGGGACAGGGAACGGGTGAGGTCGAGAGGGAGGGTCAGAGAGACACCAAGACAGAGAAGGAGAGAGAGAAAGGGAGAGAAGGAGTGTAGAGCCATAGGGAGGAGAGGAAGGAGCCGGAGAGGGTGAGAGAGGGAGGGACAAAGAGAAAGAAACAGAGAACTTGTTTGTCAATACTGATTTACTACAAGTCCCACAAGATTATACTTTTTACCCCAATAATAAATTTTCAAAATGAAGATGAGTTTTAAAAAGAACTGAATGTAACTTTGAAATATATCATTATTTCAAGCACAGAGTGATATTTTCTCTATCATTCAAAATAGTTTAGATACAACCAATTCATCGAAATCCAGTGACCATATTTTCACATTTTAATCATTTTATATATAATACGATTAAATATAATACAATATAATATATAATATATATTATATAATACATTTTATATATATATAGTCAACTTTCAAAATTCTGCAGGGTTAAACTTGGAATTGAAGCATCAACCTAAAATAATCAGCTTACCAAGTTTTTTTTTTTTTAAAGCAGTTTTTTTTTTTTAAGATTTTTTCTTTATTTATCTGACAGAGATCACAAGTAGGCAGAGAAGCAGGCAGAGAGAGAGGAGGAAGCAGGCTCCCTGCAGAGCAGAGAGCCCGATGCGGGACTCGATCCCAGGACCCTGGGATCATGACCTGAGCCGAAGGCAGAGGCTTAACCCACTGAGCCACCCAGGTGCCCCTCAGCTTACCAAGTTTTTAAAAGATTCAGTGGGAGGAAAATCAAGCTGATATCTACATATCTTTCTAAAATGGAATCCAATTATTTAGTTTTTATGTCAAATAATTAAATCACATCTTTCTTCCTTTGCTAAATTACTCAGAATTAAAGGCTCTCTTCATTTTTGCTTATAATAAAGTTCCCCAGTGTTAACCAGCTTCCAAGAACAATCAGAATGTATACATGCATACAAATGTTTATAAGTACTCACTGTTTTCTGTAAATTACACTAAGTTTTCATAACAATTTCAACTCTATGAGGAGATTTTAAAGAATTATTCATTATTTCACTTCACAACAGAGGAAAGAAGAAAGTGTTTTTTTGTTTGTTTCTTCTTTTTTTTAGATTTTATTTATTTATTTGGCAGAGAGAGAGACAGTGAGAGAGGGAACACAAGCAGGGGGAGTGAGAGAGGGAGAAGCAGCTCCCCGCTGAACAAGGAGCCTGATGCGGGGCTTGATTCCAGGACCCTGGGATCATGACCTGAGCCAAAGACAGATGCTTAATGACTGAGCCACCCAAGCACCCAAAAAAGTGGTTTTAATTTATAAAGTGAAGATTAGAGATTACAAAGACTTTCCTGATTGTAAATGCAGTAAAATGATAAATCAGAATGTAAAATATTCTCTAGGATTTTTTTTTTTAATGCAAAGGTCTTACATTTATTTTTAGGAATGGTTTGGAAGTGTCCTTATTAAAATAAGTCATACTCTGAAATAATTCTTTAAATCTCTTTCCCACTCAACAATTGGATTTTCCTACATTCTAATTGATTATATAAAACTGTGCTATTCATTACATAGGATTTCCAATACTCAGGATAATCTACATGATTCAAAACCTAAATGCTTACTGATGTCATAACTGGCATAACTTATTTGCTCATTTCTTTGAGGTCCTCAGTCTTCTTTACAGTAGAGTCCGCCTCACAAATACAGTTGCTCCAAAGTCCTAGGAGTCACCCTTGCTTCTTCTCTTTTCCCTTCAGACTTCTCACATTTTATCAGCTCTGCCTTAATCTGTATCCTGAGTGTGTCCACTCCTCTTGCCCCCATACTAGTTCAAGCCTCTACAAACTCTCTTATGGAGCCAGTTTCCCTTTTTTCCTTTCAGAAACCATGCTCTACTCAGCAGCCAAATAAGTTCCTATCATTCTGTTCTTTCAAACTTTCTAAAGGCTCTTCCCCACCCTAAGAATATCTGAGCTCCTCTGTCACTGGCTAGACCCTCCATGAAGGGCCTTGGCTTCCTTCTTCAACATCATCTACTAGCATTTGGTCTTTACTCGCAATGCTCCATCTACTCTTTAAGCGACAAGTTAACTCACCTTAAGACCTCTGTCCTGGGCATTCTCTCTACCTGAAACCCCCTGCTGGCTCCTTCTTAGCCTTCAGTGGCAGCTCACATGTCATTTCCTCAAAGATGCCTTCTCTGGGCACTCACGTCATGTATCATCACCTCCCGCTATTACATGTATTTCAATGCGCTTGTCATTATCTGTACTAATGGTGGCAAGTCCAAAACTTCTGTGAAGCACAGTCTGAGAGACTGCAGTTGTATCAGGAAGGGTAACCAGGGAGTCTGAATTTATAGAAAGTGCACTATTTTACAATGTCATTACGGATCAGTAAAAACAGCAGCTTTCCAAGAATGCTATGTGTACATGGGGTTTCCAAATGCTATGTACTTCTATTCCTACATAGAGTTTCCTATTCCTGGTGTAACATATTGTCACAAATCTGGTGGCTTAAACCAACACAATTTTATTATCTTACAGTTTTGAAGGTCAGAAGTCCAAAAATGGGTCTTTGGGGACCAAAAATCAAAGTGTGGACAGGTTTGTATTCTTTCTGGAGGGTGTAGGGAAAATCTGTTCCTTCTTTTTTCCAGCTTCCAGAGGCTGCCCACAATCCTTGGCTACAACCTTTATTTATGTTGTCTCAGCTTATTCTCTGACTCTGACCCTGCTATTTCCTCTTCATAAGGACCTTGTGATTACACTGGGCCCACCTGGGGGAATCCAGGACGATCTCCCCATCTCAAAAGCCTTAACATAATCACAACTGTAAAATCCCTTCTGCCATGTAAGTTTCCAAGGTTTAGGACATGAACCTATTTTGAAGTCATTATTCTACCTTTCATAGAAAGTTTTGTTCACACTTACATAAAATGGGGAAAACCTTAATATCCATTTAAGACCTTTTTGTTATGGCTTACAAGAGAGCCAGTAGCAATTCTGTTATGAGGGTAGACCTTAACTCCCTCTAATTCAGTCTTTGGAATCTGTTTCGATTATTCACCTGTTTATAGACTCCTCCTCCTTCGGATGTAAATTCTATGTGAATCTTGTTCATTGCTATGTCCCTAAAACAGTGTAACTGACAAATAATAGGCACACAATAGAGGTCTTAAGTGAATGAGTGAAAAAATTGAAAGAAATAACTATTGAACTTGAAAAACACTAATTGAGCTATCTACCTGCCAGGGACAATGATAGCAAATGGGGCTAGATAGTGTGGGTGAGTCCTCTGAGTTAAAGACTAAATAAAACATTGTATGACTTATGAATATACTGAATACATTAAGAAAAGATTTAGTAGTTGTAGCCCAACACTCAAACAATGACTGTGGATGAGGAGTTAATACCATGGGGGATCCCGGCTAAGTAGATAGAAATAAAATTGCTGTCTCTGTTAAAGCATTTTCAGAAAAGACCTATTGGAAAGAAGACTAGTAATATAGAAAATGAGGTCTGTAGGATTTTATTACTGAAAGAAAACTAACAAAGACAAACTATATAAGACCAGTCTGTGGCTCCCGAGAATAGCGATTCTGCTTTTACCACCATATGCCCTGGCAGACTGCAGAAACTTCACAAATATCTACAGCCCCAGCTCCATTTCTCCACTCCTCCTCCCACCAAAACTCCTTGAGTGTGTTGACTCTACCCACTATCCCTCTATGTATCTTCCTTCTCTCTAGAACTCAATTCCTGACAGGCTTCCATACCCACCACCCACTGAACTTGATTTTGTAATAAGCCCCCCAGTGACCTCCATGTTGCTAAGCGAAGTGTGTGTTCATATGTCCTCAGGTCAGCACATGCCAAATAGTCATCACCTCCATTTCCAGGAACCCTCATTGCAATGGCGATTGTTTCTTATTATCACTTGCTGCTTCCTCATCTCCCAGCCTCAAACTCAGCCCTTAGACTACTTCTCTTCATTTGCACTTACCCCCAGTTGGAGATGCATCTTTTTTTTTTTTTTAAAGGTTTATTTATTTACTTTAGGGAGGGAAAGAGACAGAGGGAGGGACAGAGAGAGAGAGAGAGAACACGAGTAGGGGGAGGGCCACTGGGAGAGAAGCTTGGTGGGGAGTCTGATGCAGGGTTCAATCCCATCACCGATGAGATCATGACCTGAGCTGAAACCAACAGTTGTATGCTTAACTAAGAGAGAGAGAGAGAGAGAGAATATGGTGGGGATGGGCAAGGGACAGGGAGAGAGAAGCTCTAGCAGACTCCAGTGCGAGTGTGGAGCCCAGCGTGGGGCTGGATCCCACCACCCTGGGATCATGACCTGAGCTGAAACCAACAGTCAGATTCTTAACCAACTGAGTCCCCAGGTGCCCCATGAGTTACCCCACTTTTGTGCACCTACTTTGCTGACTGCCTAAGAGTCTGGATCCCATTTCCTCAGGTGAACATACTGAGTCCAGGCTCACCTTCAGAAGCTAGTGATCTGCTTTCTTGTCCTTCCAGATTTGAGCTCTAGTTACCACCACTTCTGCTCTCACATCTGTTTTTTTTCCCCCAGTTGTCTTTCTCTCTCTATCATGTTTTGTAACTGCCCACTTTAAGGATTTTGGTTAATCTGCTATTGCTATTTCTCAGTGTTGATTATGCTGCACAAACAAGGATTTTACTCTAGATGGGCATGATTTAAATGGCTAGGTGGAACATTCTATTTAAATTTTTTCTAAAAAATCAATTTTGTCATTTAATAATTAGCTTATATTCCTCTTAGCTCATGGTGGCTTTTATTTTTATTTGACACAGTGTATTATGTTTTGGCTAAAAGAGACTTCCAGAGGCTATCTGGTTCAGTTAGCTTTCTTTAGATACTTATTATCATCAGCATTGGGAAGGGTACCAATTCTTCAGCATGTTAAGTCAGACAACAGCAAAATAGCATTCATGCTGGCAAGAAATTGCACTGGGACAATGCAGAGGACTTTGTGAGCTATTTACAAGCCTTTTACTAAAAAATTAATGAAATAATGCTTTATTTTAGAACTAAAAATCTGTATTCTAAGAAAGAATTTTAAGTTTTACTACATGTTGAATAAAAATTATCTTTGGAGAGCACTTTATTTTAAAAAGTAACATATGTTATTAGGGCATCGGGGTGGCTCGGACAATTAAACATCTCCCTTGGGCTCAGGTCATGATCCCAGCATCCTGGGACTGAGCCCCACATCGGGTTCCTTGCAATGTGGGGAAACTGCTTCTCTCTCCCTCTGCCTGCTGCTCCCCCTGCTTGTGCATGCTCTATCTCTGTCAAACAGACAAATAAATAAATAAAAGTAATTTTCTTTGAAAAGAATAAAATAATTTATGTTCTCATTAATTTCCCTGTTAACCATCTCTCAAAGTTGTTGATAGTGATATACTTAATTTTGATGGGTTTTTAATGCTTCTCTCAAATACAGTTATCAAAATTTTAATAGAGAGGGATTCAGACATAAAGTCTATTTTTGCATAAATATCTTTATGCCAGTTTTTATGCCCTTTGAATTCATGGTTCCCTATTTCTTATTTAAAATAAAACCACCTTACAGATAGGAATTCTGTCTTCTATATTCTTTGATTCTTGCCATGGGACACAACATAGTGAACTGAGCACTGTGTCTACTAAATAGATGTCATTCAATGACATTTCAAGGGTCTTAATTTCAAGGGTCATTTATTGACATGCCTAATTTGAATAGGCTATTGCCAGGAGTTTGAGACACAGAAATCATAAATACATGGATGATATTGAAAAGGAGCCAATACGATTTTTTAAAAACTATGTTTGAAAAGAACTTAATAGACCCTTTAGAAATGAGAAATTCAGTTCTGTTTTAAAATTCAAAAATGAGTTATATAGCTTGAAGTTTTCAGACATATGAAGTACATGTCTTATGTGTATCTAACAGATATGTAAGAAATCTTAGAAAACATGAGAGCATGGTAAAGATAGGAGAAATGTGAAGGGAAATCTGAAGGCTGAGATAGTCTACATGTGTTCCACTGGAGCTCCAGGGGAGTAACTGGAGAAAACAGTGGAAAGACAATGATTAAGGGGTAACTGTGAAGAAATTTCTCTAACTGAAGATAAATTAGGCTGAAAACAGATACTGACTCCTGAGCTGGATAAAGTAATTGAAATGTATTAAATAATTCTGAATCTGGAGAACACAAAAAACAGAGAAACCTCATGATAAGCATGGGTCCCAGAGTTCAACCCTATAAACGTAGTCATGTTGCAAAATTAATGAACTCACCCCAATGAGGGCCTATATATCAGAGAGTCTGGCAAAGAGTTCAGATCCATCCTTTCACCAGCCAGCACTTCTGGGTAGGGAACCTGCTGGGAATGATCCTGAGCCCTCAGGTCTACATAGTGATTCCAAGAAGGAAGGGAAGGAGGAAGGAGCAGTGATTCAAAGAATGTCCCAGTTAACCTAGTCTCAGAAGAGTAATCTAGATTATTGGTGATAGGGGCCGCATTTACTGGTGTTGCTTATTTCCAGCCCAACACACATGTCACCACCCTTTCATCCTTTTACTCCAAAGGAGATGAAAACTTCAGCTACTCCTTAACAATGCGGCAGGAGCAGAGGACAGGTGCCATCCATCATTTATGTTATATCTGAACTCCCATGATTACAGGCACATTATGGTGGGGTATTGCTATAACACTAGAGATATAAAATTAGAGTCACCAGGAAATGCTAGACTTAAATGCATCTAACAAACACCCTGAAATACCTTTATGTATATCTATTCATTTGCATACATGCCATAAAAACTGAATAAAGTCAAAAAATAATGAAACAAACCATTAACATAGTGGAAGATTTTAGCAATCCTCTATTGCTAGATCAAGCCCTCTAAAATGAGTGGCACTATACAAAACTTCAAAAATACAACTGAAAAGTGCTTAAATGGATGTGTATAGAGCCCAACTGGAAAGTGCATATTCTTTACAAGCATACATATAACAGTTGCAAAATCTGATAACATACTACTTCACAAGGAAGTATGAAGAAATGCCACTGGATTTGGTTCACACAAATTCTTTGCTCTATTGATAACAGAGTAAAATTAGAAGTGCATTACACAATAATGGATAAAGCGAAAACCAAAGACTATGAAATGTATTACAAGGACTGGGGTCGCGGCTTGATGATCACACTCATTCCAACATACACAGATGATTCCGATTGCTGCCATAACCACGAGGAAGGGGTGAAGGAGGTCTAATGCACACAGCTCCCCCCTGGCCATTTTCATTTCTCCAAGGGAGGTTCATCTGAGTGTTAGGGATGGAACTCTGCTTTGAGTTACGTCCCGCCAAGCCACAGGGCATGCTGACTGGGGGGGGTTTCCAAACCTCTAATAGCACCCATCATGTCAATTGAAAAACTGCAAGAAAATTATTTTTTATAGTCTCAAAATTGCCTTTCGTATCATAAAATATAGCTCTGATGTCCAAGCAGCATAATTTCTTATCATGCAGCATATACTATCATGTTACATTATCCATTAAAATGACAAGGCAGCTCACAAGAGTGGTCAATAGCAAGACTGCTTAAACATGACCAGAAGGAGTCATGCACATGTAACAGGCAATCACTGAGTCTGCATTGGACAAATGAATGTATAGAGAGGGTCACTTACTGGATATGAAGCACAGTTTGAAAGCAGTTTGCTTCAGTATGAAAAATGAGATCATGACAAAAGGACAAATAGAGAAAGGAGAACGAAGTCTAAAACAAGCCCCCACAGAAAGGTGACAAATGAGTAAATAAAGAGTGAGAAACAAGAGATATCCATTATATATGGGACACTCTTCCAGGGAAGGAGGAAGTTAGTGTGCTTACCAGTTAAAGGGGACGAGGTCACGCTCTCACTGAGAACCATGGGATGGAAGAGTTCTCCTTCCATTTGCTTTTAGACTTCCAAAAGATAGCTAATTCCCATGTTAATTAGCTAATTCTCACTATTTCCAGCCTCCCTGTTTGCATATAACTCACATCACTCTGATGAGGTGCAAATGGTTAGGAAAACAAAGAGTAATGGGGAGGAGTCTGCCCCAAGAAAAATTCAATGTTGATAATAAGTTGGAGAAAACTTTTGTCTTAAAGATAAGACAAGGCTGTTACCATTAAAAAATACAAATAATCCAATAACACTGGAACAAAACCATGCACATACACCAAAGAACCATGAATGACGAACAATACCCATAGTAAAAAAGTTCAACTTTTTCACTGTGAACCAAGGGAATGCAGATAAACACAAGTGCTGGAGCTGTATGCAAAGACTAAGGGATATTTAAACAGCGATAGAAAAAAAAGTGTAGGGGAAATTATTATTAACCATTTTTAAATTTTACTTTTTTTATGCATTTACATTTTAATATGTATTTCAGTATTCTTTTTCATTTAATACTCTATCATTAACATTTCCCTTGGATATTGTTTCATGTCCAACAGTTAATTCTGTCATACTGTAAGAATCCAATGGATTCCTTCCTTTTCATCATTTATTGACCAATTTTTCACTATGATAGATTGTGCTGCAACACATATCCTGAAACATCCATCTTCATTTTCATTCCTAATTTTCTTTGGACTAAGTTTCCAGAATTAAAATTACTGTGTTTGTTTGAGGTCCTGGGTACATGGTGCCAAGTACCTGTCTAGAAGGATCATGTTCACTTTGAAGCTCACCAGCAGAGGGTACCATGCTCATTTCTCAAACACTTTTTTCATTGATGCATTTCCCAAATGTTTTTCTCTATTTTTTCAGATTTACAGAATTTATACAAATCAATCTTTTGATACATATATTCTTTCAATAATACTAAAGCTAGTAATAAATTTACCATACTCACCCTAACTTTATGACTACCTTTAGGATGATAAAAATAACTTGAAGAATAGATCTGCTTTATCTTTCAGTCAAGCTGCTCAGCACTAGACACCCAAATACAGCAGAGTACATGGGTAATAATTACAAATTTCATCCAAAGTTATAATCATTTATACCTATATTCCCATATTATAAATACACATACACATCCACATAAGAAGGGTGATCAGATTGTTCTCTCTTCTTTACAATAGTACTGACTTTTAAAATAAAATGGCAAACTCTGCCATTTAAGAAAAATTCTTTACAAAATACACCAAACCAAAAGAATAAATGCCCCTTAAGTAGCTGAGAGACCTAAATGGGGAAGAAACTTGTATTTAAATGAACAAATGACTTTAAGGAAAGAGAAAACCTCAAACCCACAGTCATACAAATGTTAGGTAATAAAACTGTGATTTTAAACATCATATTTTGTTTTATAGTTCAGATGTAAGCTTATTTTAAAACAGTGGAGGTTTATAAAGGTGGGCAATTCAAACATACTTTTCTCGGTGTTTTATCCTTGTTTTTATTAAATAAACTCAGAAGTCAGAGACTTTTACAGTGTCATTATATAGTGTTTGCCTAAGAAGTAATATTAACATACAGAAATTGAAGTTGGCAGAGATCAGACACAGAATAGTGATTGAGCAAGAACAGTATTCATGCCAATTAGAAGTGTGCTCACTCAAGTTTCATGATGAAGACCTAGCTTCTTAACTGGAACCAGATGTTATCCAGTACCAAATACGTCCTGCTTCTTGGCATGGTTCATACCTACCATTAACCTCTGACTTAGTGCATGTACATCAAGTGGAGAGAGACAAATTAGTAGTTGGCTGCAGTGAGAGCTAAGGAAATGTTAACAAAATGCTATACCGAGGAGTTGCTGGAAGCCCAAAAGCGAACCCCCTCTCCCTGTTGAAGGTCACTCAGTGGCCTCCCGCTGCATTTCCTACTAAGCTCCACTCCACTGGTGTGTCTGGCCTCCCCAGTCCCATCTCATCCCACTCTGCCCTTCTCAGCACTGGTTTCCTTCCTCCTCTCAAACAGAATAAGCTCTTTCTATCTCATAGCCTTTGTACATGTTGTTCCTTCCGACTGAAAATTTGGTCTGTACCAAATTTTGTGCAGCCACTTCTGTCTTGACTTAAATGGTCTTTCATGAATACCCCACTTTCCGTGTATCTTCTGTCCTGTCCTAATTTACAAATGAGTCCTGGTTATTTCTTTCATAGTATTTCTCAGGGTGGATAAGGATACCTTTATTTGTTTACTTTGTATCATCTATTCCTCTTTAGACTATTATCTCCAAGAGGGCAAGAAGGATACTTTGTTCAGTTATATATCCAGCACCTAGTACCAGCAACAGAGCAAGCACTTGATTATATGTAATTGTTACAGGCAGGCCAAATAAAATATATTCTTATCTGTAATGTATTTGTAGAATAGATTTCCATGTGTAGGAAACAGCATTATGACTGCAAATGTAAGCCATTCCATCTTTATCCAGACATCCTATTATCTCTCTTACCCATTCTTTAACTGAGATCCTACCAACTTCATGAATAGCTAGGAAAAGAACTGGAACATATCAAACAAAAGGGGGAAATGATAGATTTACACATATTTTCCAGACCCTTTCACTGGCATAATGAGATGACTGATGCATATGTCATAATTCATAGGCTGACACTTCCCTCATTTCACATCTCAGCGATCCTGCGTATGACTCCATTTGCTAGCATGAATGTTAATCATAAGCATTCTTTGTGTCTGAACAGCTCATTTTAAGGGTCAAGATCATATAAAGTTCTACCCTGATGGGATAAATGAGTTGGATTTGGGAGTAAGAATAGTAGCTGAAGAGTACAGTTTCTATTTTTGCTTTTCAACTACTGAAGCTTAGGTATTTTCCTTTGCTTTCATATAAACCAGACTGAGTTCTAAAGATATTTCTTACTTAGTTCTAGGACGAAAACTTTGTGATGATCAGTTCTGTCAACTGGTCCACACATCAAGCCCTGGAGGCTTCTCCTCACAGCAGAGACTCCTGATCACCTTAGTCTCAGGGCATGTTCTGACTTTTGGTGGAATATGTTTGAAGAGCTTTCTGACAGAGGTGTGGGACTTTGGCATCTGGTTCTGTCTATGAGGTACAGCCCATAGACCCACATTTCTTTCTAACCCCTGCATTTGCTCGCTGGAGATTGGAGTTCCCCTTGCTGTTTTATCTTCTCTTCTTCACACTGGTATTCCTTCCCTAAATTCTGCTCCAACCTGTGATCCCACTAAAGCTCTGGGGAAATCATGGACAAGATTTACTGGGAGACTCTTAGTTCCTTACAATTTAAGACTCCTGAATGAAAGTGAGGGAGAAAGGCATGATTATTATTTGACTGTGGCTTATCTTTAATATATATATTTCTTTGATTTTGATGGCTGAAAGTGAACATTAGGATTTATTTTTTGATTCAACATGTAGTCTTTTAGGAAACAGTATATGGTTATCTTTTCTTCCCCCAAGTTCTTACTGTTGAGTTTGTGTTTTGTCAAATCACTCAGAAACTACCCACAAACATGTAGACTATATAAGGATCACTAAACAGCTTAATTGTGCAGTTTTTCAAGAAGTTTTTTTTTTTTTTTTTTGAACACAAAGTTTTCACTGGGCTGTTGTTTATTGGTGTCCTAACTTATAAATGATTTCCTAATATCATGGGTAAAGTAATAGTTTTCTTTGAAGTTCCCTAATTCTTAAACGGAGATTCCCAGAGTTCTTAAGGACCACCTAATGCCTGTACCTCTTGGTGTCTTTCTCACAACAGGTGGAATGCAAGGCTTATTGGTGAATCACATGTATGATGTCATGAGAACTGTAAGTTTCATGAAAGTTATGATGGCTCTGACTACTATCATTATTCCAAACAAACCATTTTTATATCATTGGACACCTAACATTCACAATCAATCCAGTTAACCTCATAACATTTGCTCTGATATATCCCCAAATATATTAATAAATTTTATATATGTGGAGGTGTTTATTTCCCTGAAATTTGCCATCATAGCTCCAAAGGGAAAATGCACTGTTCCTAGAATAATGATTAGCCCATTGAATAAACATTAGCAGTGTTATACTCGCTGTTATTATATCCTAAGTATAATATCCATGGTCTTTGCACTTTGAAGTCAGCCCATATATATATGGGGAAGGATATATATTTATAGAATGTCATGGTGCCACACCTTGACAAGGTTCTAGAAACTATTATTATAGATACAACTCATATCATATCAGAAAAGCTCTATATTATTAATAGAATCAATCAAAATTCAAATACCTATTAGAATTATTATATGAATGATTCATTTATGTATTTTCCATGGAATATTTATGATTTTGTTCCCTTAAAATATTTTGAAAAGATAATGATTTAATCAAAATAATCACCAAAATAATAATGACCTCTAATTTGTCTGTATTGAGAGTAAAGTGATAATTAGTCGACATTAATCCCTATTTAAGGTGGAAATATCCTAGTAGTTCTGTGGTAGCTTTATCTTATTCCCATACTTAAGAACCCAAGCAAACTCATCTTTAATGCAAAGTGTTCTCTCCTGTTTCCAGTTTCCTATCTTACTCAACACCCCCAAAATATTGCATCCATGTTCCCACATCATTTTGTCCCATATCCACAAGGGCAGGGTTTTTTCCCCCTGTGAGTTCTTGGCCAGTCTCACCACCTAGAACACTGCCAATATCTGATGACCAAATGGATGAATATAATGCAAAGATCAATTCTCCATTTAATGCTAGTTTTGAATTGTTCTACTGGATTATACTTTGGTTATACCTATAAAACAAGTTAAGAAAGAAAATTATTTTCTAAAAATTTGTGTCCAAGCCAATAAACATAAAACAGAAAACCTGAAGATTACTCTAGTAGATGTTGCAGTGCGCCCTGCAGACCTCCCCTTGTCACCAAGAGACTCATTCCCCTGGATAGCAGGACCGCTTCCTGCACATAATGTACACCTGAGTCCCGGCCCTAGAACTGTCTTTGGCTGGAGAGGGAGGACTCATCCGAAGTGATGGCCCTCCCAGGGCAACTAAGGACTGCTCAGTCTGGCAGCATGAGGGCTTGGCCCTTGCCTTCATTCGCATCTTCTCTGAAGGGTCAGTCTGACTCCAGAGACCTCCCCCCACCCCTTGTCTCTCCCTAGCCAGCCCTGGATCCCCAGGATCACAGAGGCTTCTGTTTGCACTAGACCACAGTGGAGCTTCTTCCTCTGCCCCTTTCTCTCCTTCCTCCACTCCTGCAGAGCTGTTTTTCCTAAAAACATTGCCTAATGAGCTTCCTCTATACAAATCTAAGTCTCCTGCCCTCCCCTAGTCCTGTCCCATGTCCCTGCCCCGGACAAAACACAGGTAGCAGAGGTGGAGGCCAGACGTAATCTGGGGAAGCAAATCTAAAATGGTATTTTGGAGCTGGATCACCTGTCAATCACTGGCAGCCAGGGTCCTGTTTCTGGTAACTGTAAAAAATCAGAGGGCCTCTCTGGCAGCTGATGAAGAGACTCTCACTCCCTGTAACTAAAGGGTAGAGAGAGTAGAGGATCCAGCCTCTGTTAAGAGTTGCGGAGCACCAAAGAAGCCTGAATTCTCAACCCAGGGAGGGCTGCTCTGTTGGAACCAGGACCCCAACAGGGTGGGAGTGGAGCCGTGAGACTTGGAATGAGACATCTGAGCCAATGTACTCAGATGCACTGGAAACTCCAGCTGTCCCTGGAATGTCTGGGTCTGTAGAGAGGCCCATCCCTCCCTCCCACTTGAAGATGATGTCACAGCGTTCCACCTCACCTGTTCTCTCCTGGTCAGCTGACCAAGAGCTGGGGTTAGATCACTCACATAACCAGGTAGGGAAAAGTAGGACCTGATAAGGGAATAAAGGGACTATCTCCAAAGGGCCAGAAGGCCCTATCTAGCAGGTGTCAGCAGGTGACTGGAACTGAGTCCCGAGGGGATGGATCAAGGAAGATACAAAGTGGGCAAAGAAAAGCATTTGGTATTAGAGCATCCTCCAATGATACAGAACTTAAGAACAAATAGCAAGCGTGTTGGAAGGTGGCATTAATACACTGCTAGGTTGGCCCTCAAAAGCTTGGAGAAAGTGATGGCTTACATAGTGAAAGACAAAAGCCAGATGTGACTAGTTGAAGAGGAGGAAGATAGATGGGTAAACACAAAGAGAGGTCTCTCCATCTACGCAATGAAGAGACATCAAGGATGGATGATCAGGATCCCTATAAAAATCACAACTCTTTGCTCAGGTTCCAAACCTGGAAACCCTTGAATGAAGAGTCCCCAGAAGGAGGCGCCAGCAACACCAGAACAAGAGTACAGAGCAAGGACTCAGACAGCCCTGCTCCAACAGAGCCCAAGGCCATGCAATTGGGCTACCATACAGCGAGGAAAGGGTAAGCCTTTTCTATTCTTACAATATAGACCTCTAGCATTTTGGAATAAGGCCATGCCATTTGTGGCAGAGAATTACATGCCATTTGAAAAACATTTCTCTGAATACTCCTGGGCCTTTGTGCAGTTAAGGCATCTGACCACGAGACACCAAGCAGCTATGTGGCCAGCATTTCCCATCATGACCCGAGTTTCTTAGACTGACACCAAACATAACAAGGTCAGGAGCCAGTTAGAACTTTCTCCTAGACAGTTAGGGCCAGGCAGAGGGCACAAGTAGGCTACTTACACAAGTGACTTATTGCTCTATGTCACCCACCACCTCTCCCCCATCCCAGTCCTCTGGCCATTGAGGGGTGTCCCTTATGACAAGCCTACAGAGGAGGAAAAAGGCCAAACTTGGTTTTGGGGTGGGTTGGCTCAATACATTAGTGCAAGCCACGAAAGGCCTGCTGTGGATTACAGCCCAGTCGAGGCACCGAGAGGAAATCTTCCCAAAGCACAAAGCTTCATCCACTTTTTGTGGAAACACAAATCAGCTGAGGTTGGAATATATACAGTCTCACTGATAGAGGTGAATGGCTTGGTCAGTTCATCAGGACCTAGAAGGGGAGTTCTGGAAAAGGGAAGACAAGGAGATCTGGAAAAGAGTTTGTGGGTGGAACTCGAGGGTACAAAGAGCCAAGACTTTTGTTTCATATATTAACATCTTCCAGAGATGTGCAAAAGGCACCAAATAACCAGAATGACTCCACCAGCCGACACCCCTCTCCCCCCAGTGCTCCCAGATGGCCATAGTGGTAGGGACAGAGGCCAAGCATGGGCCCAACAAAAGCTGCCTCTCAGCAAGGCTGATCTAGCTACTGCCACTATTGAGTGTCTAAACTGCCAACAACAGACACCAACACTGAACCTTGATATAGCACCATCCATTGACATGCCTAAACAGCCACTCAGTGGCAGGCAATTATTTTGACTAAAACTGATTCCTAGGCTGGGTATGCACTTTTCTTTTTTTGCCTACATGGCTGTGGCAAGCATCACTATCTGAGGACTTACAAATGTTGGATCCATTGATATGGGATTCTCCATGACATTTCAACAAATCAAATGATCCACTTCACAACAAAGGCACTGTGGCACTTGGATATGGGTCTACTGTTCTCATCACTGATTATATAAACAAGAAGCTACTAGCTGCTGGCTTGAGAAGGGGATAGGACAGCATTTGGAGGTTGTTGTTGAGGCTGTAACTCAGAGATTCCTTGTGAGTGTGGGCAATGCCTCAGGATGCTGTCTGTATATTCCCTATCAGCAATCACTGTGGTACTGCATCCTCAAGGGTGAGATCCAGAGTGGTCATTCTTACCATCACTTTTAGTGACCCAGGTGGTCACCCCAGATGGGGTGCCTCCCATCTCCACAACTATGGGCTCTGTGGATCTAGAAGTCTGTTCCCAGTGGGAAATACTCCTACCAGGACAATGTGAGTACCATTAATCTTCAAGCTACCATCCATTCACTTCAGGCTCTCATATCAAGACAGCAGTTAGAAGGAAAGGATGCAGCATTCCTGGCTCAAAAGAATGTCTGTGAAGGACAGAGGATTTCCTGGTATTCCTTGACCATTTTGATAGTAAACAGGCAAGTGCTCACACAAAGGCTGATAAATCAGGGCATGATGACCAATGGTTCAGACACTTCAGAGCTGAATATCAGGCTCATCACAGCAGGTTGGCTACGTAGACCCACACAGGTATTAGGTGGGAATGAATGGGTGGTTGGGATGAGGGCAGGAGGAGAGATGGTGAGTATCAGTTGCCATCCAGAGACCAACTGTAGCCACGGAGCCTGTGGTTCACCCACTGATGTTTCTTCAGTGGTTTCCTCAGGGCAAGAGACTGATTAGAATCTTGGGTGGAGAGTGGGCTAGTCCCGAATTACATGAAGTAATCTAAGTGGAACCAGGGTGAACAACAGTGGTGTGACACCCTGGTCACGCCAGAACCAAGGCCCTCATTCCTTCAGTTGTCAGGAGTGACAACTGATGATGAGAATTACTTTTGATGGCACAGAGCTGCCCCACCATCCCACCTACAGTGTGTCCCACATCCCCTGTTTGGTCACAGCAGGGATGCGGAAGGCCCAGGCACCTTCCTCAATTCCAGGACAACTCTGAGGGCCATCCCAGTTGTGTCACAACTACCTTGCCATTCCATTCAATCGTCCTGCCCAATTTGGCTGCCTTCGGTTTCCTACAGGTGTTTTTAATAAAGATGTTCTCTCATGAATTGGCATGCAAATCTCCAGCTCAGAGTGTTTCCTGGGAAGCCTATCTAAACAACTGCTCCTGGAAAGATCGGGATTTTAACAGGTGGCCAGTCGTATCTACAGCATGCCTACGCCGACGGAGTTCTCAGTAGAACTTTGCTCACTTTCCTCCACCTGAAGTCAGGTTCCCTGAGTAGAACCTGAGGTGAGGATGCTCATACAAGTAATTTATTAAGGGAATGTTCTCTGAGAGGCATATGTCAGGGTATGAGAGCAGCTGATTAGGGTAGTAGAAGAAGCTGGACATAAAGATGTGGGCAATGCCCCAGAGAAATATGCAAATACTTCCTAGCCATTTAGTAGCCTGTCCCCTGTGCCAGCCCTGTGAGGGGGAGAGGGGACCTCAGTCCATCCTAGTATAGACATAACTCTTTAAGTTTGACATTATTTACAAAGGAAGTTAGAGTGCAAAATATTTTTTTTTTTTTTTTTTTTATTTGACAGAGAGAGATCACAGTAGGAGAGAGGAAGGGAAGAGATCACAGAGAGAGGAAGGGAAGCAGGCCCCCTGCTGAGCAGAGAGCCCGATGTGGGACTCGATCCCAGGACCCTGAGATCATGACCTGAGCCGAAGGCAGCAGCTTAACCCACTGAGCCACCCAGGCGCCCCAGAGTGCAAAATATTCTTAAAGTTACACATGGAAGCTGCATTTGGCCAAACAGAATAAAAGTACCTGTCATTACACCATTAGTCTTTGGAGTTTTATAACTGAACTGAAAATTTCACACAAAGCAGCTCTATAACCCCTTCCCCTTAAACCTCAGCTTGCCTAGTCCCTAAAAATAGCATTTGACTAAATTTTAACTCTGAGAAATATCCACACAAAATTAAGGACAAATTTTAAGAAAAGAAAGTTATTTAAATGTATCAACCAAGAGGAGATTCTTTTTAGTTACAAGTCTCCATATGAAAGGCTTAGGACAAAAAGGAATTCTTGAGGTAGACCTAATTAAGGTTCTTATCAAATGTGGTGTATATGCAATTTTCTGATTGCTTTGACAGTTCGTTAAGAAGTTTCAGAGAACTTCAAGGTCATGATTCACTTCTATCATTGTAGACACCTTTTCTTCAGGATTGAAACGTGAGGATTTAAAGTGATATTCAAATGTGGGTCAGTACAGGAACAGCATACTTCTATGTTTTACTAAGATCAACATTTTAGAATATTTTATAAATAATTTTCATTAAGATCTAAAATGTTTTCTGAAAGGAAAATGTTCACAGAAAACCCAGTCAGCTGAGTTGTTGTTGTTTTTTTTTTTTTCCTCCTTCAGAACTACTAAAGGCACCACAGATTTCTAGTAAATTAGTGAGAGTACCAGGGAGGGTTTTCTTTTCTTTTCTTTTCTTTTTCTTTTTTCTTTCTTCTTTCTTTTTTTTTTTTTTTTTTCTGGAAGGTGCATTTCCTTTTAAGGAGCCCTGACTGGATGAGGAGAATATTCCCTATTGGAGTAAGAGCCTCAGTCTATTATCTTCTATAGAGGGCTCATGGTTCCTTGCTGGGTGTCCAGGAGAAGCAGGTTAGAAATCCTGATGCCATTCTGCGGTTCTTCCCTGACCTCCCTGTCAGTGGGGGTCTAGAATAAGAGACTATGTGTTTCCTCATTATTGGTGGTGATAGGGAGGAGGCATGGGGGTAGGAGGAGGATGAGAAGAGATACTGTTTACCAAGAAGTCCGACACTTTCTACATGTTTTTTATGATCTGAATTTGATACTCATTATAACATCGGGAGGTAGAAACTGATTATTCTTGTTTTTACAAATGAGGAAACTGAGCCTACAGGTAATTAAGCAATTCACACCAACAAGATCATACAGCTAGAAAGCGGCACTCTGACTCCACAGGCTGAACTAGTAATCACTGCCTTGTCATTGATAGTATGCTTTTCAGGGTAACTTCACAAATAAAACTAATTGAGAATGTGCAAAAGAGAGTTCAAATAGTCACAAAGGTGAGGCTTGGTTTCAAGGTATCCATCTCCACGCAATGGCTTCATCCTGCTGCTTCCCTCTTCATTCCTTAGTCCTCCCCAGAAGCGGTCTCTGGACTTTCCATGACTCCACCCCCCCCACCCCCTCCCTCCCTTATGCCCCCAATCCATTCTCCATGGCAACCAGAGTGAGCACCCCAAAGAATAAATCTGTCCCTCCTGGTTTTCTGTTGTAAATACTCAAATGGCACCCCAGGGCTTTAGGATGAAGCACACATCCATTGGGCATAAGCAAACCCTCTTGCCTTCCCCAGCTCCTTTTTCTTCAGAGGTACACGACACACTAGTCATAACCACGTCAAGCAGACTTCAATAGTTTGAGGGATTTTGAAAGAAGTCTTAAGACTTTTGGAAATCCACAAATTACTAAATACTCCTATATAAATTTTCCCATCAATTTTGCTAGAGTATAATAAGATAAAATTGAAAATGAAGTTGTAGGCTGAAATGGCAAGTCCAGTGGATGAGGGAAACCACAACACTCACGGGGACTGCATGGAAATAATCTGGCCTCGAAGGGTCCAGAGAAGCTATGTGGATGTTGTTTGGTGGTGGGGAGGGAAGGGGAGAGGGATAGAGGCAGGTTCTGAAGACTAGGCAAGTAGCAAAATCATACTTGGATTGTCATACTTCCCTCCCATGAGGAAACCGTATCAATGGTGGGCTTAGCCCTTAACTGGGCTGGGCTCATTTGAGAAGCAGCCAGGGACTGTGAGAAACCAAGCAGAAGAGGGAGCAAAGGGGAAACCACAGGTCCTACACAATATGCAAAATTAAACTAAATGAACACCCTTTCATAATTTATAATTACTATTTAATTTTCATAGTCAACAACAATGCAATGACTAGAAAGTGTGTATTTTAAAGGAAATATTTGGCCGTTTTATTTTTGTCACTTTAACACTGTAGGGGTGGAAAGATTTTACCTTCTACCCTTTAAGGTCTTCAGGTAGTTTAAGAATTAAATTCACATGAGACAGATCAACAGAAAACAAAACAAAGCCCAAGGTTTACTACATGCTCATACAGGCCCAATAATGAGGTGGAGACCTAAAGAAAAACCCAGGGTACCTGGGTGGCTCAGTTAAGGAGCTGGCTTTGGCTCAGGTCATGATCCCAGGGTCCTGGGATCAACCCCGACATCAGCTCACTGCTCAGCGGGGAGGAGCGTGCTTCTCCCTCCCCCTCTGCCTGCTGTTCCCACTGCTTGTGCCCGCACCCACTCTTTCTGTCAAATGAATAAATAAAATCTTTTTTAAGAAAAATAAACAACTCAGGCAGGCAGTTTTTATACTTTTTATTTTTTAAGAAAAATAAACAACTCAGGCAGGCAGTTTTTATACTTTTTAGAGAAAGGGACCAGAAATTTGCTGGTAATTTGCTTTTTTTTTTTTTTTTTTGCTTATTCTCAATTTATCAAAAGGACAAAGAAAACTTAAGTTTGGGAGCTGCCATTAGTAAGAAATTCTAAACAGAATTTGGGCTGGGAGAGTAGATTGGTAAGGAAGTCTCCTTATCTCCCTCTACAAGGAGGGCACCTTTCACACGGAAGATTTACTTCTGGCTTTCAGGAGACAAACACAAGGGAGTGTGGGGGGTGTCAGATTGTTTTTTCACTGGCTATTTCTTAAGTGACTCTTACATTTTGGGGTGGCCTGCCCTTGGCACCTACAACTGCAAGCTTAGCCAGCCTCTTTTGGAAACTTGGATTTGTCAGTCTTTGGAATTTGACATTTAAATATGCTGAAATACTACTTTTCATTTGGGTTTGAAAGAAAACCTTAGATAAATTCTAGAACCTATAAAACTAACACCAGCTTGAACCATTAGTCTTGAAACGCTTGAGTGTGCCTCTTTGTTCTTACTCCTACAAAATGTTTCCAAGAAAATAAGTAAAAACTAAATAGTACATTCTGTTCTAGTGAGTTGCTCCATCCTGCTGGCAAATCTTCTAGCCAGTTGAGTTCTATTTTCCTTTATTATCTTTTTCTGTGCCTCCCTTTAAACTTGTTTTTCAACTGCTCCATATTAGGAAACACAAAGAGCTGAAAACTTAGCAGGCCTAAGTGTTGGCACATGTTTACCTTTTACTTATACTGACTTTTTGATACGAATTTTGAGCAACGCTTTGTTTTCCAGATTTTAGGAGAGAACTATTCTTTCCTTTTTTTTAATTCCAAAAGTAGTTGGGAATCCAAAGTTGGTAATTTGCTTTTTTTTTTTTTTGCTTATTCCCAATTTATCAAAAAGACTTGGACTCTTGCTCTCATTAATTTCAATCTATTGCTTGATGACTATAACAGAACTATGAACAAAATGTAAAGCAAATGTTGTTCCACCACAAAAGTTTAAGAGCAGAATTAGAAACAGGTAATCTTAAAGATTACATTTTATCTAGATTAACTACACTGTACAATTAAATGTCCCATAACAGAGAAATGCTATCATGGAATTCTACAAAATAAAAACATTAGAAATACTAATCATGTGGAAAATACATAGCATGTTAGTAGAGTAAAAGAGTGGAAATGATAAGTTACACTAAATTTTATTGATACTTATATATAATCATTTTGAAAGAAATGTATTCAACATTTCAAACAGCATTTAACCACCTAGAAAGAGAAAAACACCAAGAAATCTTGTACCTATTTGGTTTTTAAATTGTACATTGTAATGATATAAAATCCAAGTTGAATTATCTAAAATCCAAGTTAAAACTGATGACTTACCTTAGATGTATTAAAAAACCCACTGGGGAATTACTACAGTCCTCCGCCTCTATCAGAGACAATGTTTCAAACTTTCCCCTTACTTGCAGAATGAGTGAAGGATTTGGGGCTTCAGAATTCACTGACTGTGCCTGGAAGAAAAGGCTCTCACGTGTTTGGCCTTGTCTCATGTTTCATCCCCTCGTATTAGCAACAGGCGTATCTAATTTTACTCAGTGACATAAACAGCTCATACCACACTTAAAATTGTTTGGGCACCAATTCCAGGACACAGCTCTAAGTGGGCCAAAAAAAAAAAAAAAAAATCTTACAAAACCAACACTTAAACCCTGAATCATGATAGTCTTATGTAATTATAACTTTCTAAAATAAACTTTACCTTAAATGAATAGAAAAACCAGACTAGTTTACAGCAGAATTTAATGTTGACAAAATCTTTTGAAAATCATTTCAAATTAACATGCAACATTTAGAACTTAATGACCTACTTAGTATTAAGTGTATACTATTGTCACTCAAGTGAAATGCACATTATCATATTAATAGTTACTCCTTAAAAATCGCTTTCTTTAAGCCTCTTTTTTTTTTTTAAATTTATATATTTATTTGTCAGAGAGAGAGAGAGACAGCACAAGCAGGGGAGTGGCAGACAGAGGGAGAAGGAGAAGCAGGCTTCCCACTGAGTAGGAGCCTGATGCAGGACTTGATCCCAGGATCCTTTGATCATGACCTAAGCCAAAGACAGTTGTTTAACCAGCTGAACCACCCAGGTGTCCCTAAGCCTCTTTCTAAGAGAAAAACTTAAAATATTTGAGAAGAAAACCTTGGGGAATTCTCATCCTAATAAAGAGAAGGCAAATAAATTCTGCCTGTTAAAATTACGACAGTTTTTTTCCAGTAAACTAAATTTACATTATGTTTAACAAAGGATGTGAATGTAACAAGGCAATCTTGATGTTTTTATCTTTATTTAAAAAGAAGAGTAGATCATTCATTTTCATAAGATGTAAAGAAAATATCAAGCTTTTTAATAATCTTTTATTTTGCATTATTTTTATATAGCCTGGTGAGCAGGATGAATTAACAAAGATTAAATTATATATTTGAAATTTGTATTTTAGCACTAAACCTGGAAAAGGAGAAGCAGTGCAATGATAATCCATATGCTTAATATTTCCTTTTCTTCTCAGAAGACGTTTTCTTATTCTGTTTATTCATAACTCTAACTTCTTTTGACATTTGATGCTTCTCATGCCAACAGCTGCAGGTCTTAAATTAACAGCTGATACAGCTTCAACTAATCACACATTTATTTGTTAGACTTTAAAAAAAAATCTTTCATGAACTCTCTGAACATTACTATTTTCCCTGACACAGCAATATCGTTAGAATAAAATTACAGCACAACTATCTCATATAAATATATATATATAAAATACTTACCAGTGATGATATGAGATGTTTGTATTAGTATGTGTCTGAAAAGTCAAAATTTGAAACTCCTAACCTAATATTCTGGTTGAAATGTCACACATTTAAAGGTTACATATTGAGGGACCTTTTCATCAATCAGTAAATTGGTTTTATAGCGATGAACTTTTCAATGTTTTGTGCACTGCTTTGTACAAATGTTAGTCAAGTTATGGATTTGATCTCCATTCACATCTACAGATTCATCTAACACTACCAACTTTTCAGTCCTTCAGGAGGAGGGTTTAAAGAAAAACATCTTTCATTTTACAGAATAGTTGAAATTACTAAAATAAGATCTTCAAAGAAATTACTAAAATAAGATCTTCAAAGTTTGTATAGTTTCACTATACATCTCTAAGTGTATATGTTTTCAGTGGAATCATAACATTTTAAAGCTATAAGAGACCTTAAAGGAAACAACCTAGTCAAACAGTTCACTGGATGTAAAAGAGCTCCTTCAAGGTTACAGAGCTGGTTTGGGCCTGGCAAGCAAACAGAAACAGAAATCATTCCTACAGAGAACAAACTGGTGGTCGCCAGAGGGAAGGAGAGGGGGGATGGGTGAAATAGGCACAGGGGATTAAGAAGTACAAACTTCCAGTCCTAAATAAATCATGGAGATGTAAAGTTCAGCGTAGGGCATATAGTCAGTACTATTGTGATAATGTATAGTGACAGATAGTGACTACACTTCTCTCTGGTGAACACTGTGTAATGAATACAACTGTTGAGTCACTATGTTGTACCCCTAAAACTAATGTAACATTGTGTGTCAAATGTACTTCAATTTAAATAAGTCAAATGGAGAGAGTCAATTAGCGTATGGTTTCACTTACTTGTGGAGCATAAGGAATAACATGGAGGACATTGGGTGAAGGAGAGGAAAAGTGAGTTGGGGGAAATCGGAGGGGGAGATGAACCATGAGAGACTGTGGAGTCCGAGAAACAGTGTTTTGGGGATGGTGTGGGGGGGCTGGGTGAGCCTGGTGGTGGGTATTAAGGAGGGCACATATTGCATGGAGCATTGGGTATGGTGCAAAAACAATGAATCTTGGAACACTGAAAAATACAATAAAGTTTTTTTAAAAAGTGAAAATAAATTACAAATAACAGAAAATAAATAAATAAATAAAGAGAAGAAAGTCCTTAGGCTCTTATGTTAAGTGTGATCTTACTTAACTATAGGATCCTTCTGGGATTCACCCGCATCCGTCCCCCTCGAGTCAGTTAGCAATCCTGAGCTCCTACCTCACTTCTGCCTGGGGGCAGACAGTCCTGCTGCTTAAGATAGTGGGTTGGGGAGGCCACTTTTAGATCCAGTGAAAGCAAGGAATTTCTGGTAGATATATGGTTCATTTTGGACTAATTATTTGTGTTTTTGATATGAAGTAGGAGGTAAGTTTGCCTGCAGAGGGAGGATATAGGGGTGACGGGGGATGAGACCGTTGAAAGTTTGACAAGAAGAGAGAAGTCAGGAAGAGCTGGGGAGTAAATTTACTAGAGAAATATAACAGACAATGTTTGGAGCCAGCTGAAGTTGATCAATAGGCAGTGGTCCCATTTTTAGTAGTTCCTGTGATTTTGGATACTAACTGTAGAGGTGAGCTCCTAGGACAAAATCCCCCCAAACCACCTCACACTTTCCTCCCAAACCAAACTCTTCATCTCTCAAACCTGCTTTTTTGTTCCTCCTTCCTTTCTCAGTTTATGACTCCAACCTCCACAAGTTACTGACGGCTGATTTGGGAACCTCCCTCACTAACCAGCCTGCCACTCACTGAGCCGCAGTATCTCCGGCTCTGCCTGCTCCTTTCTCTCCACCTCCCATCTGACTCCAGCAGGTGTCTCCTGGTGCTCAGTACCTGCTGGCCTGGTTCCAGGTTCTGCCGCAGTCCAATTTAGACTCCTGGGATTGCCAGAGAAATGCCGAAAACATTTCATTCTCTCCACATCACTCCCTAGCTTAAAGACCTGTGGCAAGCCTTCACGATGGGGACCATGTTCTTGACAGGGCACACACACCTTTATGACTGGGCCGAGCCTGTCTCCCTTTGACCCATCCTTTAGGTTCTGTAAGAAACTACATGCCATTGGATGCCTGGCTAAATATGACTAGACTTACCTCCCATCCTTTTCTTTCTAATGACTATTTAACTTTTGAAAGTCTATTCAATTGTCATTATCAGCTTTCTATATGTATTTATAAACTTATAGTTATTTGCATATACATTACCATCATTGCTTTATATACATATTTTCTCTATTAGACTCTGAACTCCTTGATCAGCACCTGAGCCTTCCATTAACTGAACCCTGAATATTTACACTAAACTCAGTATTTTTTATGATTTCAGTTCCACAGTGCACTGTAACACCAGAAAAAAAAAAAAAAAAAAAAAGAGCTAACATATGATCAGGATGACATTATAAGACTTTTCCAGAAGAGGTCAGTATAACAGTAATAAATGTATTTGCTTTCAGAGCAAATGAAATGTGAAATCAAATTATTTTGTGAGAGATAAATTTCAAGCATTAAAAAAATACCCATATCAGGGCACCTGGGTGGCTCAGTGGGTTAAAGCCTCTGCCTTCAGCTCAGGTCATGATCCCAGGGTCCTGGGATTGAGCCCCACATCGGGCTCTCTGCTCAGCGGGAGCCTGTTTCCTCCTCTCTCTGCCTGCCTCTCTGGCTACTTGTGATCTCTGTCTGTCAAATAAATAAATCTTAAAAAAAAATACCCATATCAATGACCTGCCCCTCTAATTAAAGCTACAGCTTCCTCAAGAGAAATGGCCATAGACTTCAAAGAAGCAAAATGAAATGATTCTCTACACAAATGAAAACACAACAAGTTTAAATATAGAATGTAATTAATGTAATCACCTGGATGATTTTCACCCAAATTCTCCTGTTATTTTAAAATAGAGATGACCCAAGTGTATGCATTTTAGAAAGAAAATTCATATTCCTTTTGGAGTTGCTGTACAAATTAAAAAAAAAATAAATTGACCACTAGATTACTGAATGTAGGCATTTTGTGGCTTCTTCTGATACTTGGGGGGAAGTGTAAAAGTCCCTATTTAGTGTAAAGGGGCTAATTCAGTGTTGTCAGGGATGACAGGAAAGAAAACAGTGGGATGCTGGAAAAACAAGAAGACTTAAAAAAAAGAAAACTCTTACCCAACTTTTGTAGCAACATGGACGGGACTGGAAGAGATTATGCTGAGTGAAATAAGTCAAGCAGAGAGAGTCAATTATCATATGGTTTCACTTATTTGTGGAGCATAACAAATAGCATGGAGGACATGGGGAGATGGAGAGGAGAAGGGAGTTGAGGGAAATTAGAAGGGGAGGTGAACCATGAGAGACTATTGACTCTGAAAAACAATCTGAGGGTTTTGAAGGGGCCGGAGGTGGGAGGTTGGGGGAACCAGGTGGTGGGTATTAGAGAGGGCCCGGATTGCTTGGAGCACTGGGTGTGGTGCAAAAAACAATGAGTACTGTTACATTGAAAAGAAATAAAAAATTTAAAAAAAAGAAAAAAGAAAACTTACATTTCAGAAAATGGACTACCTGAAATGTCAAAGGTTATTCATTGGTAATCACTGCATTGGGCCGTCATATATATTTTTTAAAGATTCTTTTTTTTTAATCTTAGGGAGAGCGAGGGGCAGAGAAAGAGAGAGAGTCTCAAGTCGACCCTCCATTCAGTGTGGAGCCCAATGCAGGGATCGACTTGGGGTTTGATCCCACCACCCTGAGATCACAACCTGAGCCGAAATCAAAAGTTGGAAGCTCAGCCCACTGAGCCACCCAGATGTCCCACTGCCAGCCACTCTTACCTCCAACCCTCTGTAGTTTCCCTGTACTTTTTGTACATACTCAGCGGGGTCATATTTACCTTCCACTTTGAAACTTAAATCTCCTATATCTCCTGTGATTTGATCAGGTTGATTTAAAAAATAATGCAATATACAGCATTCACATTTTTACAACTAGCTACCCAACTATCTAACCATATTCCCTTTCAGAGACAGATATCTGTGCTCCTCAATGCTTCTATTATCAGTTTGAATGGAATCTTTTTTTTTTTTTAAGATTTGATTTATTTATTTGACAGAGAGAGACAGATCACAAGTAGGCAGAGAGGCAGGCAGAGAGAGAGAGGGGGAAGCAGGCTCCCTGCTGAGAGCAGAGAGCCCGATGCAGGGCTCGATCCCAGGACCCTGAGATCATGACCTGAGCTGAAGGCAGAGGCTTAACCCACTGAGCCACTCAGGTACTTCAGAATCTTTTATTTTTCTTTAAATATTCCTTCAAATGTTTTAAATGCCTTGTACTGATATTGTGCCTTTCTCAGAGAGCTATTGTTGTTGGAGTTTCTGAATACCATTTTTGTTGTTATCATAAAATAAAAAATTTTGCAAAATTTGCCTTCCTCAGTTTATCCTAGTTGTCTCTCAGTTTTTATTCCTTTAATGTATTATTTGAAATCAATGTCATTTTTCTTCTTGAAATGCACTGTTCCTTTCTAATTTAAGTAGTTTATATCATGGTTTTCTTGTAGGACCCACCTCATGCTACCTTACCTTCTAACGGTCTTTCACTTTCTGGCATTCTCTACTTCTACCACATCAACAAACTTCTGTTGAATTTCTGATGTTGTTCTGAAATGTATAGGATCACATTTTTCTTTAGCATCCTGTGCCCCAGCCTCTCCCTCCTCTGTCTTGCCGAGCCAGCTTCCCGCCCAGCTGCTGTCTTCCTCAGATCTCGTTGCTCCCCTGAGCTGGGTGCACCTTCCCTGACTCAGCTCGCACATCCTCTCCTCATATATCCGTTTGCTTTGATGGACTGCGCCCTCAAATAATCATTCAGAAGTGGTGTTTGGGAAGTAGATGATCTGAGTCCTTTTATGTCTGAAAATATATCTATTCTGCTCCAAAACTGGTTAATAGTTTCATTTAGAATAAAATTTTAGGTTGAAATAATTTCAGCCTAAACTTTGAAGTCCTTGCTCCATTGACACCTGTCATTAAGAGTTCCTGCAGAGAAATGTAATTCAAGTCTGATTTGCATTTCTGGTTTATATTGTGTAAGGTACATTACTATTTAAAGATAACTATTTTTTGGTGAAATTAATATTCTCCCTAGTTTATTTCTTATTGCATTCATCTGGCATTTCATATACCTGATTTGATCAAAGGGAAGGGAGCATCCATTTATAAAATGTAAATGTATTTGTTTTTATTGAAAAGTAGACATTGAGTGAGAATATTATATTTCATGAATGTGTTTAAAATCTCTTTACCCTTTTCAGAAATTTCTGACCAAGAACTAGAGAGTAAATGATTTATGAAAAGGAATATATGTGATATAAAATAAATTGGAGGAAAAAAACCAGAACTGAAAAAGAGAATACCGGAAAACTATAGAGGAAGAGGTCAGTGCCCAGAGACACTGGAAAACACGTCGGACATTGAAATTTGTGAGAATAGTCACTTACAAAGGAACACTCACTCCTCTTTTGAGGAGGGTCCTCCTAGTATAGTAACATTTCTAGATTCTGTCACTTCTCATTTCTTCTCAGGGAAAGTGGATTCATTCTTTTCATTGATGAGTTAGAAAAAGAAAGTGGTCGGTATGGTCCATTTTCTCCCTCTTCAGGGATGTTCATCCCTGGAGAGAGTACAGTTTTGACACTGGTCCTTCAGGCCCTAGGAGGGACCTGTGATCACCTAGAGCTGCCTGAGGGGCGGGTGAGCCCTTGCTGGGGTTGTAACATCAGCAAACCCATTGTTGCTGCACTTCTAGGACACATTCTCCAATACATCTGTAATAGAAATGACAGTGAGACCTTCATTTGCCTCCTCCCTTTGTCTCTCAGTTGGTTCAGAACTGGGGCAGTAAAAAGAGAAGTGATCTTTCTCAATCTTCTCAAACTAAAAAAAAAAAAAAAATCAGCATTTAACGACGACGTATCTCTTCTGAGGAGCTACTACCTCGTTGGGGCTATTCTATATTAGTTCTTAGACTTCTCTAACTCTTCTACTTCCTCCTTTTTGCAAGGCTGGTACCCTCCTAAGGTCCTCACAGCATTCAATGTAGACCAATCTGTCACTGCTTATTTACTTCTCTAAATCCTGTTTATTCTTTATTTGATCTTAAGTTTGGTGGCAGGGACTGAGTCTTGATACCTGTATTTCCTTAGCCTCTAGGTACTTATTAAATATCTGCTAAATGAAGGAATTTAACAAGTAAGCCACAATTTATGTACTTACTAAGGTAGCTTTCTTTCTAGCTTGGAGGGCAGACAGCTAAATAATTACTCAATAATACGGTTAGCATAAGAGTGTAGATAGGAACCAAAGGCTATGGAAGCACATAAAGGAAAAGTTAAGTGTATTTGAAAGAGACCTAGTGGTAGTTGATTCTCCTTCAGCAGAAATCATCACCACCTCAGCCTTTTGAAATTTCTCATATTTGTGAATGTTTCAAACGTATTCAAAATGTTGACATAATCGTGTGTGAACATAATTGTAAATGTATATGAGCCAACACATATTGAGATGTGTACCTGTCACTGACCTGAGTGCTCTGTTTTTTTTATTGACTCACAAATAGGTTTTGAGACCATGAAGCAAAACCCTGAAATAGTTACAGTACTGGTGACTTTAGTTCAACCCCCTAAAACCCCCCAAATTGGATGTAGATACTTAGAGCCTCTATGGCTTGACAGCTTGGCTGATGTCCGGTATTCTGTAGTCTGATTATGATTAACACTGTACAGCATTAATTTAAAATCTTCCTTACTTATTCTTTCCCTACAAATAATATAAACAAATGGCCCAAAATTCTAGGCTTTGGGATCAACTGAGATTTAAATTCAGCTTTTTCACAATAGCTCGTATAATGTTAGGTAACTTAGTTATTTTCTTAATGGTCTGTTTTCTGCTATTAATGTTGGGGATAATATCAGCTCTCTGCTCAAGGCTAGTAAAATAATTAAATGTGATAATGTACAAAAGGCACCTGGCACAGAGTAAAACACATACAAATGGCATACAAACACATACAAATACAAATTATTATAATTGTTTCTTAATGCTGTGAGTGAATTTTTCAAAATGAAATAAAATACATGAATCACGGATTATGACAAATACAGCCTTTACAACAAATGTATTTTGGCTTACTCCATGTTATATCAAATATGATAAGAATATTATGACTTGACGCTATGCCTAATCATTAATGTGCTCAGCTAGTAACTAACTTTCCTAGGCAGACTACATGAGAGCACTTTCACACAATCAAACCAAATCATTGTAATTACTTTCTTATGGTTTAGTTTTTGAGTATCCACATCTTTTGTCAACAATTTGCCTTGTATATGATACATGCAGCTTAACAGTCTGGACTGACACACATGGTTACTTACAGTCTGAAAGTTAAAGATACTGGAGTTTCCACGAAGCTGAACTTGACATGTTTCTGACCATTGCTCTGCTTGTGTCCTCTTGAGTGTCCCTGAGCTCCTGACCCCCGACCTTCACCCTATCTACTGAAAAGTCTAAAAGTCTTATTATTTCAAAAACCTTCTTTCCACTGAACTTGTGACAGCTGGATGCTAGAGGTTTCATGACAACACAAACGCTGTGTCATGAGGTCATGAGGTGACAGCAAGATTCAATGCTGAGGCCCAGGAGAAATGACAGTGATGAAGAGAAGGACCTTGACAAATGAGATGCAATGAAGATTCTGGCTGGGATCCCTTGTGTTTACGACTTATAGGTGCAGGTATTTCAAAGTCATCTTGTTGCAAACTCAACATATTTCAATTACCCCTCCCACTTGTCCCCAAAACTTCCCTTCTGTTCTCTTTCTTAGCTTAAAGGCACTGCCATTTGCCAGTTGGCCCTGACAGAAACTTTCATAAGCTTAACGTAAATTATTTCAACTAATGTATGTTTTTGCCCCAATTAGCAAGTGATCAAAGTCCTTTTAAAAATTTATTTGGAAAAGGAAGTGCAACTACAGGGAAAAAAATGAGGGATGCTGGCCTAAGCACAGCCTATTTACGACAGACTCCAGTTACCTACCATGAAAGAAAGAAAGCTGTTTGATTATCAAGCATTAGATTCTGGATACTTTCAGCAACAAGAACGAAATCTGGCATCTCCACAATAGCACAAAATCTGGTTTCTCCACTATAGCACAAAAATATCACTGGCTTACTAATATTTAAAAAAAAGAAAAAATTTTTTTTTCATTTAAAAATGAGAGATTAAAAACTTAAAAATGTCAAAAATGAACATGTTGGTTCCAAAAAGTGTATGAACACATGTTTTTTGTTTCTCAACATCCACTAACTCTACTTCTAGTAATAACCCTTGGATTTTTTGTTGGGGGACTCACCCCTATCTTGCTATCAGTTATATGTTTGGTCCATTCCCAGTATGAACTCACTCCTGACTTAGCCCAACCTGAGCAGACTGTGGCATTCTCTTGGCCAGAGCTTATTTTAGAATGACTCCATCCAAGCCAACCAGCCTCAATCAGAGCAATCCCACAACTTTTGTTTCAGTGGCTGACAAGACAGACTTTATTTTCTGTTTGACTTGAATCTGATAGTGATTCAAGCCTGGTTAGTGAGCACCAAAGGTTGGAGCTAAGAAAAGTAAACTTCATGGTAATTTCAAGTCCGTAAATCGAGGCATGCCTAGATCAGCTCTAATCTTGTACTTTTTAGTTGTATCAGCCAATAAATTGCTTTCCTTCCATTCAAAACTGTAGAGTGGGTATTTGATCATTTGCAACATAAAAATCTAATGTAAGTTTTAATTAAACCAATGCAATAAAGAACTTGTCTTTTTTTAAAGTGGTGCATAAACAATGAAAATTGGAACACTGAAAAAATTAAAAAAAAAGGAAAAAACAATTTTTGTGGGTGGTGGTCATGGTGTAGGAATTCACTCAGGTCCTGGTGTGAGAGAATGAGGAAGTGCCACCTGGAATGTGGGAGAGGCTGGGGGGACCCATGCCTGATCCCAGGATGCAGGAGTTCCTCCAGCCTCCTCCACAGCCTCCCAACCCCCAAGCAGCCGCCTTCAATCGACAGAATGAAATGTTGAGGAAGCCGTCACAGCTTCCGAAGTACAGGACGGACCCTGACTCCTTCTGAGTGGTGAAGCTGAAGAGGATGCAATGCAAGCTCAGATGCCTGAGGCCAGAGAGCCGCTGGAGAAGACCAACCTCAAAGATGTCATCAGAACGCTCAAACCGGTGCCGAAAAACAGGCCACCCCCGCTGGTGGAAATCACTCCCAGAGATCAGCTCTTGAATGACATTCGCCACAGCAACGTTGCCTATCTTAAGTCTGTGCAGCTGCCAAAGGAACTGGCATAAGTGGGAACAGAATAATTTTAGAAGAACAAGGAATTGAGACAATGAGCTTGGAGACCGTCTCGGCAGCATACTTCTGGAGCCAGGTGGTGGAACTGGGAACAAGGCTGGCATCTGATAGGAGTATTCTGTAAAGGCAGGGGCAAAAAATAAGAGGCTGGCAAGGAAGGGGGAGATAAAAAAAATTACTATTCTGCGACAACATTTTCTACTTCCAATCCGTTTGAGTGACTTGGGTGAAATTTAGTTGTGTTTCCAGCAGCAGCATTTAAAAAAAATTTTTTTCCCCATAAATGTTTGTTTTACTATTGCTTTCTTCTGGTAAATGACAATAAATACTATAGATGTGTTAAAAAAAAAAAAAAAAAAGGAGGTGATGGTACCAAGAGTAGTTTCAAAAAAATGAAGAGAGGTGATGAACACCAGCGTGAACAGCTCCTTACCAACAGCTGGGAAACAGAACTGGGAAGCTGCAGAAATCCAAACCTTCTGTGGTGGCATACATGAATGATGGGGTTACTCAGGGTTACCAAATGCTCTGGGGAAGTCAAAGATGAGGACAGAGAAAGATAACTTGATTTGGCAAGAGAAGACCAGGGGGAAGATTTAAGACCATAGTTCTAAATTTAAAAAAAAAAAAAGGAGGGGCTGCCTAGGTGGCTCAGTGGGTTAAAGCCTCTGCCTTCGACTCAGGTCATGATCTCAGGGTCCTGGGATCGAGGCCCACATCAGGCTCTCTGCTCAGCAGGGAGCCTGCTTCCCCATCTCTCTGCCTGCCTCTCTGCCTACTTGCGATCTCTGTCCGTCAAATAAATAAATAAACTCTTTTAAAAAAAATGATAGGCTTAGTAATGATTCAAGGATACTTCCTAAAAAAGCCCCGACTTTCTCATATAATATTATCTCATCAAAGCTAAAAGTGATGATTTTAAGAACACCACTGTTTTTATGCCAGTAAGGAGTACCTCTGCAAAACTATAATCTGGCACTAATGGTCATATGCATTCCAATTAAGAGCTATTAAAATGCAAAAAATGGGCATTGTAGATTTGGTAAGATACGGTAACAATGCAATGGAGTGAATAATAACAGCAGTTGTCTGTCATTCATGATGCATTTAAGTAGTATTCATCAAGGATTATCTCTGTCATACACTTGAGTTGCTTTTGTTGACTAGTTTTTATGTTTGCTAGACTAATGAGAAATTCAGTTCTCATAGTCTCAGTAATTGCCTCAGAAAAGTAATGCTCTTTTAGGTGGGTGTATGACAATGCTTCCTATTGTATACAGAGGTTGCTTAATGGAATTAATGATTGACTCTCTCTGAAACTGTTTTTCTGGGATGCTGAGTTGGTTTGTCTTATATGAATCAGTTATATGCAAAGGCTACCAGGATCCTGCTGAAGCCACTTCTGCTGTTTTTGATCCAATGAGTACCAAATGGGTGCCAAACCCTGTTTTAGATGCTGAGAATAGCTGAGTGCACAGGACAAAGGAGGACTTACCTTTTCAGAGCTTATATTTTAGTTGAGAGCAAACAGCCAATCAATGTGAAAACAATAATCAAGAAAATTTCTCACCCTGGCAAGTTTATTAAGAAAGTAAGCACGGGGATGGGGAGAATATTTAAGCACATGGTCAGGGCAGCCCTTTGTGGGATGACCTGAAGAATGAGAAAGAAGTTATCATGAAAAGACCAGGGCAAAGTGTGATAAAGGTAGGGGATTTCTCTGTGTAATGGCCTTGGGGAAGGAATGATCTATGTTTAAGTGACACAAGCAAGGCCTAGGGGTGGGAACATGGTCCATGGAACAGACCAGATAAGGTCGGAGAGAATGAGGCATGAAGAGCAGTGGTTCTCAGCTGTGACCACACATTAGCAGCGACCAGGAAGTATATAAAATAATACCATTGCTTAGGATCCTCTCCAGACATTCTGATGTATTTGCTATGACAGAGTGATGAGGGAGCAGGAGGCTGGCTGAGGACAAAGCAAAAGCTGGCGCTTTGCACCCCCTCTTCACCCACTCCCCTCCATATGTGTAGCATTCCTCAGGCACCCCTGATCGCCATAAAACGATAAATAGTTAACTTGCAGGGATTGCAATCCTGCAGAACAGGAATCTCCCTTGCTCTACAAGATGTCCTAGATACCTAAACAGGGAGGTTACCTTATCAATAGCACAAATTTCCAGAGGCAAATAACTCTTGGTTCCTGAAGCCCTAATGTCCCCCTCCCACCATAAACTGGAGGAGACTGGAGTAGAAAGGAACGTAAATGATAGCCAGATCATAATGCCCTACCAAGAATCTCCCAATTATCTTGATGTTAATGCCTGACCTAAAGACGACATTGATCAGGCCATAAGGGCAAGGACTCCCCCCGGCACCTTGTAGGCCCTCCCTAGCATGTGAAAACTCTGTTGAAATCTCCCGTTCCTTCACCACCTCCCCCCCAACCGTGGGGTATATAACATGCCCACCTTCACAACCCGGGGCAGCAGCTCTTCCTGCCCACGGGCCCTGTCCCCGTGCTTTAATAAACCACCATTTTGCACCAATGACGTCTTAAGAATTCTTTCTTTAGTCGTCGGCTCCGAACCTCCTCACCCCACCGAACCTGACTTAGGTTCTGGGACTTCATCAAGAGGCCCTGCTCTAGGTATTTGTCAAGTTCCCTAGGCAGTTCTAATGGGTGGCCATGGTTGATAATCTCAGCTGCACAGCAATGTAGCTATAGTTCCCTCTAAGAGAAGACCTTATTCCAAACACTAGATGTATTATCCATGAAATACTGCCCATTTCTTCTAACAAGCCCCTTCCATTGGGCTGTCACTCTCTCTCTCTCTCCTTTCTGCTCCCTGCCCAGCTACTTTCAGGAGGTCTGTGCCAGGTTGGGATATGTTTTGATCTAACTGGAATTTTCTTCATGACCCAAAATATTTGTGTTTGTCCAGTTTTCATGTCTGTTTATTTGGTTTCTTTCTCTCCTCTCCTTTCATTTTCTTTCCTCCACTTCTCTCCCCTCCTTTCTCCTCCCTTTTCTTCGCTCCCTCCTCCCTCCCCCTCTCTCTTTTTTCACAATACAAGATCTGTCCTATGCTTAGCTTCAACAGTCGGCTTGCCTCCTGGCATTTGGCTTTTCTGAGTGACTCCACATCTACACACCTTTGCATCTTGGCACAGAGCTTGTGCAAGAGATGCCCTGCTGTCAGCTAGTTTTATTCCTCCTCCCACGGTATGTGAGGTGTGCACACTGCACCACGCAGGACACACTCTTTACACACACACACACACACACACACACACACAGAGTACTGTGTTTTCTGAGCCTGCAGCGACTATGTCCTCTCTCTCGCTAGTCTTTCAGACACATACCTGTTCAATCCCCACTCTTTTGGGTAACTTCTCACTCATTTTGTGGTTTGGGTTTTGGTTGTCTCCTAGTTTTGTTTAAAATAGAATCTGAAGGAGTTTTTCACTCACTTTGCTGTTTTTGAATGATTTCAGGAGGAATCACTGTGGAAATACTACCCTCATGTTGTCATCTTCAACGTGGAAGTCTGTTACCCACGTGACCCTTCACTGTAGGGTTAAGAGGGTTGTTAGTGACTTGTGAAAACTACTTGGAGGCACCATGGGTACGCTTTTGTGGATCCTCACTCCTGAAAGAATTTTGGTCTTTCACACAATCTTAGATAGCCAAAGAAGAGGAAAACAGTGAATTCTGTTTCAGCAAAAACTTAAACAGAGCACAGAATTGAAGATGATTCCTTGGCCTTGGTTTGAGTCAGACTCTCAGGATTCCCTGTTCCTCTATAGATCTTATCCTACTTTCAGAGCTTATATTCTGGCAATGTGAGTGCTCTCTTTCGGAACATTATTCTGTTCAGTTCACCTTTATGCCCAGGAGTGTAACTGAAAGCTTAGTCATTTTTGACAGTTTGTTTCAACTCAATAGAATGAAGTAATTGCCTTAGGTTCCCACAATGAGAATTTTCTTTTTCTTTCCTTTTTTTTTCTTTTCTTCTTTCTTTCTTTTTTTTCTTTTTTTTTTTGGTATATTTGAAAGAAATAGTTAAGCTTTTTTTCACATCTATGCTATGCTGGGTGAACATAAAGTCTACTACTATTTGATAGATATGGCTGGTAAAATTTCACACGTCCCTATGTCCCCAAGTGGCTGTGAGTTCATTCCCACTACATGTAGTGCAGACTCCTGCTTCTCTCCCATGACCACATTTGTTTCCTTTCTACTGAAACTATCACTGAAAACACCCCACTTATGTGGCCAGGAAACAGTCTTATTCTTTGGGCCAATTCTGAGCATCACATATTCTGATAAAATGTTTAGGCTTTGTGCAAGAAACATTTTTATTTAGTTACATTAGACTTAAGCATTTGCAAAGCATTCTTTCAACATAACAGATATATGATACACTTCTAAAAAATATATTCAGATTTGCAAACAAATTTGTAGAATACAGCCAACTATTTGGATGCAAACTGTATGGTACGCTGTGAGGAAGTAATACTAGGTCTTTTTCTTCCCACATCAAAAATAATGCAAAAAAGTTTGACTTGTATGAAAAGACATACTCTTAGAAACGCTTTTAGGAAAAAAAAAGTCATATAATTTTTGCGTTTAAAAATATTTTACACAAAACTGGGTAATGGTGGATGGATAAACAAACTGATACACCCAGACAATGGAATATCATCCAGCAATAATAGGAAATGAGCTCTCAAGTTATTAGAAGATGTAGGGGAAACTTAAATGCCTACTATTAAGTGAAAAATGCCAATATGACAAGGTTACGTGTTTCCAACTATATGAAATCCTGCAAAAGGCAAAACTATGAAGACAATAAAAAGATCACTGCTCCCCAGGAGTCTGCGGTCAGAAAGCGCTGACGAGGTGGAACACAGGGAAATTTCAGGGCATGGAAACTATTCTTTATGGTGCTATAATGGGGGATACATGTCATTACACACTTGTCCAAACCTAGAGAACGTACAACATCAAGAATGAGCTCTGAAGCAAACTGTGACCTTTGGGAGATAACAGTGTTGTAACAACTGTAGGAGGGAATGCTGATAATGGGAAGGCTGTGGGGGGTGGCAGGAGGAGTATGGGAAATCTCTCTACCTTCTTCTCAATTTTGCTGTCGGCCTAAAACTGCCTTCCTTCCCAAGTCTTTTAAAAATGTTATCTGTCATTACAGGATGGGAGGGGGGTAGGTGGATGGGGTAACAGGGTGGAGGGCAGTTGATGTGATGAGCAGCGGGTGTTATAGGCAACTGATGAATTACTGGACTCTACATCTGAAACTAATGATGCTGGCTACTTGAATTTAAATTAAAAAAATATAAAAATAAATTGATTAATTAAAAAACTTTTACCTTCATCCCCTGCTATTTTGTTCCTTTTAAAAATACAATATTTGTATTTCAGAGTTAGCCCAAGAAATATCAGGTATTTACTGGCTGAATTTAGTAAATAACATAATTATTGATTTGAGGATCATGCTATAATATTCATTTTATGTTCTTTCATTGTTCAAAAACTATCTTAAATCATTTTTTGCCTCAATTTTTTCACATTGAAATGGAGTAACTTGATTAAAATTGTTCAAACAAAACTATATCAAAACAAGCACTAGCTCATAGGTAGGCTGGGAAGAATTAATTTTCTGCCTTTAATAAACCATAGGTGTAGCCACCATAGGTGTAGCCACCATCTCTCTCTAAAGGTTTTCCTTTTACGTAAGCCTCAAACATGTATTAATCTTACGCTAATTCATAAATAGGGGAAGGCACCCATGGTGGGGGTGGTGGTCATGGGAATGTAATGGCCTGAAGAAGTTGAAGGCGAAAGCCGGAGGGGAGGACCTGAGCCAAGCTGCTTTGAAGAGGGAAGGATGGAGGGGCATGGTTAAGATTATGGCTGGGGAGAACAGGAAGTTGAGGCAGTGCATACCTGAGTGCCCCATCATCTCAGCTGAGCAGGAGAGAGCTCATCTGCTAGGGATGGTAAGGACAGCAGATAAGGTCTGGAATGGCTTTCAGTGAGAAGGGAGAGGGCAGAGTGGAGCATAAATGAAATCACAGCATGAGGCTAAGGGTCCTTCCAGCTGAGACCGGAGGCTGTGAATGTTCAGCACTGGCAACTGAACACTTACGGGATTTTAAAAACATTTTTGGAATAAGAATAGGAAAATCACACTACAGGAGTGATCTGTGACAGGACTTTGCTCAGTGGATGGAGCAGATACACACGGACAGGTGGAAGCTGATGATGCTGATCAGGCCAAGGAAGTTCCGGCCATCAGCATGGGTCCAGTGGTGTGGAAAGGCAAAAGTCAACAGGAGGAGGAGGCTAAAAGGCTGAGACAGAAATGGAGGGGTGGGGCCTGCCTAGGCTTCTTCATGATGTTTCCCATGTGCAGAGAAGTCCCAAGAGGTTTCTGTGCTCAAACTTGAGAAGACGGAAAAAAATTAAGCCTAACTCCACAATAATTTGCTGAGCAACCCCAGATGGTGGTAGATACCAAGCTGCAGTCTAAGCATCACAGAAGCAGAGGCCACTGGACCCCAATTCAGGAAACGGGGAAGCCATGTAGAGCGAGGCTTTCATGGAACCTAGCACCCACTCGGATGGACATGGGAAAGGTGTTAACCTGGCTGTGTGGGAGAATAAATGAAAACCAATGTTAACAACCAGAGCAGGAATGGTTTGAAGTGAATAATGAAGCAGCCCATTTTGGACAAAGAAAGAATGTGGGGTGAGTGAACTATCGTATGGAGGTACTTAGTCTACAGTTTGAAATTAGTTAGTGACCCATAAGAATTTTGCAGTGCTACAACTCAGACCCTTGCTAATGAAATTCTGGTCTTTGAATTTTTTCCCTGTCTTTTCTGAATGCAACAGATCAAATTTTAAAGATCCGTTTAACTGGGGCAAGAGTTGACAAAATCAGTCACATTTTGGATATAACATAGAACTCACGTCAAAAGCATATGCTATGGAAAATTTTCCACAGCCCTATCCCCCCCCCCGCTTTATTGAGGTGTAATTGGCAAATGAAAACTGTACATATTTAAGGTGTATAACTTGGCCTTTGACATACACTGTGAAATGACCACCAGAGTCAAGCTAATAAGCACAATCATCACCTCACATCGTTACTGTTTCTCCTTCCTTCCTTCCCTGGTCAGAATACTTAAATGTCATCATCTTAGCAAATTTCAAGTATACAATACAGTATGAAGTATCACCTCACACCTATTACAGTGGTATTCTCAAAAAAAGGCAGGAGATAACAAGTATTGTCAAGGAACTCGTATACACTGGAACTCGTATACACTGTTGGTGAGAATGTAAAATGGTGCAGCCATTATGGAAAACAGTGTGGAGCTTCCTCACAAAGTTTAAAAATAGAACTATTACCTGATCCAGTAATTCCACTTCTGGGTATATATTTAAAGAAAATAAATTGGGATCTTGAAAAGATCTCTTCACTTCCACGTTCCCTGCAGCATTATTTATAATAGCCAAGATACGAAAACAATGTACGTGTCCATCAACACATGAATGGATAAAGAAAATGTGGTATATGTATGCACTGTACATTTTTTAGACACTATTTTTTAGAGCAGTTTCAAGATTATAACAAAACTGAGAGGGAAGTACAGAAATTTGCCATATTCGTCCTGTCCCCACGCACGCACAGCCTCCTCCCTTATAATCTATCTCACCAGAATGGTACATTTTTGTTAACAAAGATGAACCTACCCCGACACATTGTAATCACTGAAAGTGATTTTCCTTTCAGTAAACTGGAATTTTCTCTTGGTGGTGTATGTTCTATGGGTTTGGACACATGTGTAGTGATACAGAGCGATCATTTTAGTATAAGAGTATTTTCTTTCTTTGAAGTGAGCAAGAAGGGTTCAATTAGGTTTTTTTTTTCTTTCCAGCTTCATTGAGGTAGATTTAACACATAACACTATAAAAGCTTAAAGTTTTCAATATGTTGATTTGATACACTTATATACTACAAAATTACCACCTTTTATTTTTTTGAAAAAATTATCAACAAATAACCAATATCTATGAGTTGGATAAACATCTTCCAACTGTTTAATGTGTAGCAAATAAAGGACAACATCACTTTTCAATATGTAGTTAAAATCTTTAAAATAAGCAACATAGAAAAATCTTGAGCCCTTCCCCGTATGAAAGTAAGAATACTTTATGAAACTACTTAATGAAATTGTAAAATCTTTTGCCTGCACCATTTTACATGTCAAAAGAGGCAAACTTGATAAAATAATTTTTAAGTTTCCCCCCCTTATTTCCAATTTATATAAATCTTTATCTTTTAGAGGAAAATGACACTCTGATTCACCTCTATTGATTATTGTATGTAGGAGCAAAATCATAAACCTACTGTGCAGATGATCATGGCTTACTGGTGGGTACAACAATTACCATTTTAAAATATGGGTCACATATATGCATTTCTCTAATTTTTTTTTTATTGTGGGCTGTTGTATCAGTTTTGTATAGTGATAACATTTAAGGATGATCCAAAATGTAATGAAATGTAATGTAATGTAATGTATACAGCATATTCATGGTGATGCATATATTAAAATATTATTTTTTTAAAAAACAAATCTCACCATACTAATGTTTATGAATTAGAGGTAGTTTACAAACATTAACTTACTCAGTTTGAAGTTACAACTCAGTTTCAGAGAGGAAAGCAATTTTTTTTTAAGTTTGTGAATTATATCATTGCCTGAAACAAGAAATGACTAAAGAAGGTAAAGAAGAAATAAATAAGGACTAATTCCTTCTTTCCTAAATCTTTTGAGTATGAAGGGATTAGTATTTTGTATGAAGTGATTTTTCAAAAACAGTGTTTACATAGCTATTGTGAAAATGAACAAACCTCATTCAAAATGCAATCAGAAGTCGCAAGGAGTTAGCTCTCCTTCACTACTGCCCCTCACAGCCTATACAGTCCAGCAGGAGGGAGTCAATTTCTTCCCAGCCAATGAGGAGCTGCCATGATTTCAGTCACCTGCAGCCAATTAGAAGCCACTACTACTTCAAACTCTCATTTTCCTCCACAGAACATTTGTTCAAAACCACCCTCCCCTCCATCTCCCCTTGTCCTCCATGCTATTTGTTATGCTCCACAAACCATATGATAATTGACTCTCTCTGCTTGACTTATTTCACTCAGCATAATCTCTTTCAGATGGAGAGGAGAAGGGAGTTGAGGTAAATTGGAAGCGGAGGTGAACCATGAGAGACTATGGACTCTGAAAAACAATCTGAGGGTTTTGAAGGGGGGGGTGGGAGGTTGGAGGAACCAGGTGGTGGGTATTAGAGAAGGCACGGATTGCATGGAGCATTGGGTGTGGTGCAAAAACAATGAATAGTGTTACGCTGAAAAAAATAAATAAATTTAAATAAAGAAAAACCACCCTCCCACCTTCCTTCTTCCCTCTACAAAAGGATGTTTTTCCCTGTTCTCCAGACTTGCCTATGGTTCTCCATGATTTATGTGTTGCAAACTGCAATTTCCCTATTCCCAAGGAAAATAATTTGCTGCGTGGTAGCCTTTGTTGTTCAATTCTTAAGGTTGACCATATCAATCTGTGTTGAAAAATACATCACAACTAAAGTTATTTCTTCATAACTGATTGCTTTCATTAGTATAGATCAGGGTTTGGTAAATGATGGCCTGTGTCAAGTTAAAACCTGCCAACTGTTTTACAAGTAGACTGTTCCTAAGCCACAGCCATGGCTACTTATTTATGTATGTCTATGGCTGTACCACTGCCCAACTGTGTAGTTGTGACAGAGATCTTATGGCTCATGAAGCCCAAATAGTTATCATCTGGCCCTTTATAGAAAAACTTTGCCTACTCCTGATACATCTTATTGGAAATAGATTATGTTGTAGATATGCAAGTCATATTTTAGTTAGGTTTTACTATTTTCAAAATAAATTTATTGTCTTATTATCATTGTTAGTCCAAGAAGTGAATCTGATAATTATATTACATTTTTAGTCCCCTTCATTGCCCCTGGCAAAGTAAAAAAAACCCTGAAATCAACTGGTACTTACCTGAGTACCTGTTCTAATTACAAATTCATACTTAAGGTCTGAGTTTCACATCACAAGACAAAATACTCAAACCTCAATTTATTAGTTTCAAGCAACCAACCGCTCAAACTCTAATTACTAACAAAACTGTCCTGACTTCTATCCTTACTTTCCAACTAATATTTGGTAGAGATATTAATAAATAAAAACAATTTAGTAACAAAGGTATAGATAGCCCAAGAATAAATCAATCAATAGGTTAGATAACCAATTTAAATAATCCACAGACTATATAATTAACATAAATAATTGAGGATTATCTTCATAATAATGTAACCATTTAGCATCATTTAATACACCATTTAACTTTATTACTCATTTTAAAATTCCAGAATTTGGTTAAAATTTGTTTTATTTAAAATTTAGATAAGGAATATCATGGAGCTCTCTTATAATCTAGCTTAGTATAATATACAAAGTATTTTTTAAATTTATAATCATCTTTAAAAATAGCTACATAGGAAATGTTCCCTCCAAATAATGAAATGTATCACACATACGGAGGTCTTCTAATATAAAGGACTGAGAAGACATGAGAGAACCCCATTTGTACCAACAAGACACAGTTCTACATAAAATGTAATACTTTTAAAAGTACGTGGTCAGAATTACAGGAAAGAATGGAACATTCTTAAGGCTAGAAAAAAGGATGGAAATGAAAGCCAGAGATAACTGGGGAGTGACGCCACATATAGTCGGCAGGTTATTAGACCCACTTATGGGCCTCAAAACTGAGCCTGAATCTTAATGCCCAACAGAGATGGGAGAGTGGGTCTCTGTCCCAAGCAAGGCCAGAGCTCCCACATACAAAGAAAGTCCAAGAAGAGATTCCTCCCTCTCTAAGGCTGTGGATAGAAAGACAAACCACTTCATAGAAAGCAAAATCATAAGCTTAAATCAACCACAAGCCCGTACCATTTACAGGTGACAGTTTGTCCAGATTGGTAATAAATATGTGCTGCTATAACCCCCAACCATCAAATTTACATAAAATCTGCTTTGAGACCCATAAAACCCCTGGTATCCAAGCAGATGCACAAGCAGAACCACTCCTAGGGACACTTTCACACCTGCTGCATTTGAGAGTCCTAAGAATAATGCTCAGTGTAGATGAGCTCACACACAATAATTACAAATCACTCAAGCAATTAAACAATCATGAGGTGGAATGAAGGAATCAGCAGTCCGAGAAGTAATGGAAGATGGAAATGAGAAGGGCCAAAATGTATGTAGTAAGAATTCAAGAAGGAGAAGGGGAGAAAAAAAGAGACAAGACTGAAGCAATTTTCAAAGAGATGGTAACTTCTAGTTTTCCAGACTTGTACAAAGTGTTAGCTGGAAAAATTATACAGAACCCTGAGCGGAGTGTGATACTTCTTAAAGAAACACACACTGTGGGACAGTAACCTGGGGCTTGAGACAGTTCAAAAGAAGGGAAGGGGTGACCATTCTTTTACTATTCCATTTGGGTCGTTCTCACCATTCCCCACTTACATATGCCTCCAAGTTTGGATATTGGAAATGAAAGAAAAAAAAAAAGGCAGAAAGGCAAAAAGTGAGGCAATACAATATGATGATATGTGAAGGCTGACAGAACTCTTGCTTCAGGTAAGTATGAATAAAATGAAAATCTTCATAAAATGAAAGTACCCGTGTGCTAGTCACCATCCCACTATGCACCACACATCTCAAGACTTGCTAATGGAATACTATGTTCATAAGATACTATTTTATCTATTTTATTGGCCTTTTGTATTTGCCTGATTTAGTAAAAAGTCAAGGAAAATTATTTAGTTAGAAAATGAAGACATCAAAGTTGCCTTCAAGAAGACAGAGTTCCCAAAGAATTCTGAGGTTTTTAAAGGCACCAAGGTTCCTGGTGCTCATGCTTTACACTGGTTAATGTTAACCTTAAATGTGATGGCCTTCTTTTTCCTTGATTCAAAGTATTCCTGGCAGTAGTCATGTGGTCTGGCCATTTGAACTAAGAGGCAGGATTAACCCAAGCAGTCTTCCATGGGTGCTGTACTGCTGTGGGAGGCGTGGGTTTGGTGTCAGGTCTGTGTTATTACTCAGTTCTGCGGAGCAATCATGTTGGCAAATGATAGCCTCTCTGGGCACAGTTTCCTTCTGTCTTAATTCGGGCCCTCCTCATAGGGTTCTTGTGAAGATGGGTGAAAGGTAATGAACACCAGCCATTCCAGGCTTAACGTAGGAGTGCAGTCAATAGGCTGCACACAGCACTTTCCTTTTGAGAGCAAGTGCAAGAAGTCAGAGGGACAGCAGCAACCTCCCCAAGAGAGAAGGAAATTCTCTGGAGAATATTTTCTTGGGTGTTTACCTCAAATAATTCCAGATTAAGGGGGATAATAAACAAATAGATTGAATCAAGAATCTTAAGGCAAAAGGATACAGAGGAGGAACCACGGCTCACCACGGCTCCCAAGAGTGGCCGTTGGTCAGGACAGTGTGGCCTAGAAGGACCTGGGAGGAAAACCAATGCAAACAGTCCTTCATATACAGAGGGCATCTGCACCTCAAGCCTTTGAAATGCAAGAGAACCTCAAGTATAATCTAACACTCAGAAATCCATGTAAATAATCCAGTGACTCATGAAGACATTCTTTTTTTTTTTTTTTTTTTCATGAAGACATTCTTTATAAAAACACAGGTTTTATAGTCCTTGCCTTTTTATACCTGGTTGCTACTTAGGCCTTTGTCTTCAATGCAATATGATCTTAGTTAAGGTTTCCTATTTTTTAATTTTCCCCTTTTTTATTCAGTTCACTTATTGTATGTTATTTTTGAAAAAGGAGTTTAGGAACAAATACTAAAATCTACTAGGCAAAATATCACAAGCACATTTCCATAAATTAATACCTGGCTCGTGTTACTTTTCCAATTAAGTTTTCATTGTTTTATTATTAATGTAAGCATTAATGTCATCATACTTTATTATAACGGACTGACTCAAGGTTTTGTATGTGCAGCAACAGAGCCCACCTACAGGCTGAGAATCTAATTTAGGTGACCTCAGCCAGGGGTCCAGAACTGGCTTCAAGAACATTTAACCTCTTGGAATCCAGTCCAAGTTGCAGATCTAAAACAATCACCAGGTTTTCAAAGGAATTCATGGCCATAAAATAGTTAGGAAGCATTATTTTACTATCTTCTTCCTTTTCCTGCTGTCTCCTATACCAGCACAAATATTTCCCTCACATCTAACAAAATGATATGCTAAAAAGACAAGTTGTTATTTGTAGCTAATTTGTTTCCTAATTTAGAAGGTGTGTTCAGAAATTTATAAGCAAATACACTTCAAACAAGGGATACAATACAGATAACCCTGTATTGGTACCATTCACAACAAACAACCAGTTGTGTTTACTTCACATAAATTCAACTGCAGAAGACATAATGGCATTTTCTGAAAAATCACAAAGCAACGCCACCTAAGTCTTTAGGAAATTAAGTATTTGGGTTATGATACTATGATAATCATGGTCATATAAATCATTTTCTAACAGTACAATTCTAGAGAAAGAAATAAAATTAGCATTACCTTTTTGCTTACCTATACCTACGTCCATAGATATCTGCCTATTTTACCCAAAGGGCATTAGGAATTCTTGTGGGACACAATAGCAACTAAACATCAAAATTAGGGTCTGATGAATTTTAAAAGGTTATATGCAAGATAATGAAATGATGTTGATCAAAATGTAATAGTGTACATATATATATATTGAGTATTATTATCCTCATTAACACCCAGAGAGGTATTTTAATTGTTTAAAAAAGCAAATTATTTGTTAAATGTCAAAGGTTCCTGATTTATTTTATAGTCTGTTTATGTATGTCCAATTTATTAAATGGATTGTTCATCAGTATGTTTTTTTCAAGATTAAAGAAATATATCCTAGATTATAATTGTTACACAGGACAACTTTTCTATACTTGTAACCCCACAAGTGGAGGAATACTACATGCATTAATGATTTAGGTGTAATATCTACTGAATATTGTGCCTAATGATTCAGTAACAACAAATATTAACTATCAAAGGAGCATAAGGACTTTGGCAAAGCAAGGTATTTGAAAACATGATTCAATAACTTTAAAAGTTTACTATATGATATTTTTACACATGTGGAGTGAATGTCAGTTTGCTAATCACTTTGGTAGCACTTTTTCTAAAAGGAAGTTCACATACCAGAGACACTGAACCTTTTGGTAAAATATTCCATCACCCAAAATTAAGAGATCAGCTTATATATATTTTTGAATAATATTGTAAAATCTGTTTTTCAGGGTTTTTTTTTTTTTTGCTTGCTCATATTAAAGGAAGAAAAGCACAAGAAGAGTCATAAAAAAAGATCTGCTTTAAAAGAAAAATAAACAGAATTCCATGGCTTTACAAACATAGATTTACCTGTTTTAAAGAACACTCGGCAGCATTTATACAAAAATACCACACATAGAGTGTAATCACTAAGAATCTACTTAATACAACATTTGGTATCATTTGATGAGTTGTTACTTCACTGAAAAAACTGTATGTGATTGTACCACTACTTAAAAACATCAGACCATCCAGTAGTGATTTAAAAATTATCAACTGCCTAACTCTGGTTTAACCGAATAACGTGCAAATAAATAATAAATACCAACCACGAGAACTATAGAGGGTAGTGGATATAAAGGGGGTGGGAGGATCAAGTTATAATTCCGCTGAAGACTGTGGAGCCAACTGTGATTTGAAGGCTCTGTTTCCCCTCTAAAATGCGCAGCTAAACCCTGTGCAACTTTGCACTTCTTGGTGAAGCCACTCTGCTTACTCAATGTCGAAGGAGAGACTAGTCAGCAATCCATGGCAAGGTTTTTGGCAAAATCAATTTACAGAAAACAAGTTCATTCTTATTTTCACTCTTATCCCCACACGCACCCCCCCTCGCATGCCTGCCTCTCTCTGCCTCACCCCCCCCCCCCCCCCGCCCCCGCAAGTTATTTAAGTGTTATGTCAGAGTGCAGATCCGCAAAGTTTTTCCGGCATAGAGAGGCCGACTGTCTAAACTACCTTTCACACTTGTCCCAGAACCCGCGCAGGCTGGCAGATGAGGAAGGCAAACGCTGTTCGGGGCAGAGAAGATGCAGAGGGAGAGGAAGCAGGGTGGGAAGGCAGGTTTGGGGTCTTGGGAAAAGGCTGCAGAGGATCCTAACAACGGGTTAGTTTAGGGGGCTGCAAGAGAAGGAAGGACACGGAAATCGGGGAACTGAGCACCAAGTGGCGGTCCGCGACCATTCTCCTTACCTGCTGTACTTCTTGGGGTCCCGGAGAGCAAACGGCCACTGTATTTCCCCTCATTCCCGACGGGATGAGACCACGGTCTCCTCTCCGGACAGCGCGGGCCTCGGCTCCGTCCTCCTTCCTCGGCGACCGCAGCGACAGCTCTGCTTCTGGGCGGGGGAGCCGCTCCCTCGAGCCGCGGGTGCCCACATCCCCGCCAGGGCTCCCGGTGCCACTGCCCCGGCGCGAGCGAGCGGAGGCGGAGGCCAGACGCCCCGGGGAGACTCGGCACGGCTACGGCACCGCCCCCAGGACCCCCGCGCGCGCGGGACAAGCCCCGGGCGCCCCCAGCGGGCCGCACACCCCTCCGCGCGGGGCCAGCGCGCCCGGCTCCCTCGGCCGCCCCCCCTTCCAGCCCCGTCACCGCGACCCCCGCCCTCAAGCCCCTGTGCCCCTCCCACAGCGGCCGGCGCCCCGGCGTGACTCCCCGCGTCCTTCGCGTCCCACTGTCCCGCGCCCCGCCAGCACCCCTGCGTCCCCATCGCCCCTCCAAGTCCAGGACGGCCTGTCCCGGCGGTTCAGTCGCGCCCACCGCGGCCTGCCCGCCCTCGCTCGCCCCCCACGGGCGCGCACGCGCACGGGTCGCTGAGCGGGCCCTCGTGGACGCCCGCTCGCAGCCGGCTCCTCCTGGGCTACCCGCGGGGGGCGCCTTCCATCTTTTCCCCCTCGGTGCCCTGCGTCTCCTTAAGGCATCCCGGGCTTGGAGCTCGGGGGAAGAACTAATTTTCCCACCTGGGCTCCCAGTCCCTTGCAGTTACAACAGTCTGCGCCTTCCTAATCTGAGGGGTTTAGGGCGTCCCTGTTGAGAGACAGGACGGGACTCTAGTCTGGCCAAGAACCGCTTGGGCTTCAGAAGCCGCGCGGTTTCCTCCTAGATCAAAGCAAGGGCCACGTCCCGCCGCTAGGGGGCGTCCCTCGGGATCTGCCGAAACTTGGCGGGGGCAGATGTGTTGCCAAACGCATGGAATCAGGCTCCCAAGTAGTAGGCGCCGATCCATTACTTTTAAGAAGCCTCTTTTACCCCGTTTTTCTCAAGGCCTGCGGAGGTTCTCTCAACTGTGTCTATATGGCATATAGTTATCCTATTAGTGCCTGTGTATTTCATTCATTTTCTGGTTGACAGCCACATTACACTTGGACCCCTCTCATCTATGCAGGAAAGTGACTTGTTTTTAGCAGTTCTGTGTCTGGAGAATGGTATGGGTATCTGAGTCTGCTTGGTGAGTGTGCTGGAGGTAAATTATCTCATCCAAAAGAATCATTTTGGTGTGTTTTATGATTTTTTTAGATGGAGATATGCTACTGTATTAGGAACCAAATGGGAACATAAAGATGCTAGAAAATTTACACGTTTTTCATGTAATGAAATGGATAATTGCAAGGCAGAAATGTTTACAATGTTTAGATTATATTAAAGCACACTTTTTCAAAGGTAGAGATCAAAAGGAGATAAGTCAATTTTCCAGGGAAGTGTAATGAAAATCTTTGTTAGTTATTCCCTACCTAATATGTGATAGTGACAACCACTTCTTTCAAAAACTTTACTCTCACAAGGATAATTAAGATTGACATAAGTTGAGATGTGCTCTTAAGTATATATTAATCATTTTCTATTTCACATTTTCTTTTTATTTCTTTCTACTTTGTAATGAAAAGAACTGTAATTATTGCTCTAAAAATTTCCCCATTATTTAATAAAAGTTTCAGTTTATATATTTGTGTCAAAGAATTCAAAAGTTATTAATGCATTTTAATTGCCAAAACTAACATGATCTAAGTCAGGACATCTCTTTTGTTGGCATAGAAAGAAGTAACTGACAATAGCTCAATGTTGTGGATGGTGAGAAAACTGAGGATCCGGAGCCCTTGGCATAATTCTCCTGGCAGAAAAGTTAAATATATCCAAAACAGTACAAGGGAAAACAAACAAACCAACCAGGACTGTTTATGGAGTGTGAAGGCTCAGTTTGATTGAGCACCTTATCAGTAAAAAATATTTTGAGCAACCCAGTACATCGATATTTATTTGTAAAGTATATACATTTCTGAATATATAGTATAATATACTCATAAAATTAATATGTTACATTGTAAAACAAATAGAAATTGAAAAAGGAGAGATACATGTACATACAAATAAGAAAAGTATTGGAAGGAAATGAGACTCTCCGCTCACCCTCTCCCTAGTGAAACAACCGTAAGTGAAAGTATTTAAAAAAAAAATCACTTAAAGTCTCTGGAAATTGTCCCAAGGGCATACAGCAAATAAAGGAACATTTACTCATGAAAATATACTAAATCTTGGTAAGAAGAACAAAAATCTGGGCCACAACCCACTCTTCCAGCTCCCAGCTCAATGTCACGGAAGGTCCAATCTGAATGAGTGCAGCTGAGAAGATAGTCTCTCTCCCTCAGTTTTGGGTCTGGAATACTGGCTTCTCCCTGGGAGGGGCAGGACTCCACCATTTTCGGCCCCAGTCCGTCATGAGCATATTCCAGGCAAATGTGGCTGAGAGGTGTGGAGCTTTCCACCTACCTAGCCACCACTGTGAGGTGCAAGCTCAACCCAGGTACGGGAATTAAGACTATCGGGCTTAAAAAAAAAAAAATACTATTGGGCTACTACTACTGTCCCCACAGCAGCTCACTCATAGGGTGGAGTTTGCATGTTGGGGGAGGAAAACAGGATCCTGAGGGCTTCAGCCCTCCACCTGAGACCCCTGCTTAGAGAGTAGAAGTGTCACTATGAAGAAAAAGGCTGCTTGCTGTTGGCCTCCAGCTCTGGGGCAGTGGGGCAGAGGTCCTGTGTGGTGGGCAAGAAAAGTTGTACCATAGTGCCATAAGTGCTCTAAGAAGACCAATTTTACTTAGAAAAGATCATGGTGAGGTTCATACCTAAGGGCACTGTCAGAAACACTGGAGAACTTGGTAATAAGCAACTAAGAGAAGGATAGTAACTCCATGATAGCAAAAAGCTAAATAAATGGTAGACCAGCTAGAAATTTAATAGAGAAAACCAGGAAAAAGAAAGGAGCCCTCCTGGGGAGGAAGAAGCCTCAGAGACTGACCTCAAGGGTTACCCAGGCAAAGGGGCTAACTGTAATTGGTTCCAAGAGTGGAACAGTTTATGTGCAGGTATTTTTAAAAATATCAGAGAAGTCCACTAACAATTAGTGGAGGCTAGGAACTCAGTGTGATATTCAGAGGCGAACCAGACAAAAGCTTAACAGGGACCTCAGGGAAAAAAGTCTCAGAGGCTAAATTGACCAAGAAAGAAAAAAGAGGATTCAAATTCCCAAAGTTGGAAGTAAGAGAGAGACCGTCATTTGATGGCTGCATAGTATTCTATTGTGTATATATACCACATCTTCTTGATCCATTCATCTGTTGATGGACATCTAGGTTCTTTCCACAGTTTGGCTATTGTGGACATTGCTGCTATAAACAGTCGGGTGCACGTGCCCCTTGGGATCACTACGTTTGTATCTTTAGGGTAAATACTATGCAGCCATCAAAAGAAATGAAATCTTGCCATTTGCGACAACGTGGATGGAACTAGAGCGTATCATGCTTAGCGAAATAAGTCAAGCGGAGAAAGACAACTCTCACATCATCTCCCTGATATGAGGAAGTGGTGATGCAACATGGGGGCTTAAGTGGGTAGGAGAAGAATCAATGAAACAAGATGGGATTGGGAGGGAGACAAACCATAAATGACTCTTAATCTCACAAAACAAACTGAGGGTTGCTGGGGGGAGGGGGGTTTGGAGAAGGGGGGTAGGGTTATGGACATTGGGGAGGGTATGTGCTTTGGTGAGTGCTGTGAAGTGTGTAAACCTGGCGATTCACAGACCTGTACCCCTGGGGATAAAAATATATGTTTATAAAAAATTAAAAATTAAAAAAAAAAAGAGAGAGAGACCATCATTATCAACCTTATAGGAAAGGATTATAAAGGCATACTGTGAACAACTGTATATTGACAAATTATAGAATTTACATGATATATGCAAACAAATACAAAAGAATGAAGTGTGTTCCCTTCTTCAAACTATGCACAATAGTTAACTTAAAATGGATCACAGGCCTCAATACAGGAGCTTGAAGAAAAGAGTCTCAGGAGAAAACATCAGAGTAAATCCTTGTAACCTTGGGTGAGGCAAATCACAAGCAACAAATGAAAAAAAAAATAGACAAATTTGGTCTCAGCAAAATTAAACATGTTTATTCTACAAATTATACCATGAAGAAAGTGAAGAAACCATATACGGAACAGGAGAAAATATTTGCAAATCATATTTCTACCAAGTAACTTATAACCAGATATATGAAGAACTTTTACAACTAAGCAGGAAAAAGGCAACCCAATGAAAAATAGACAAATGATCTGAATAGATATTTCTCTAAAGAAAGTATGCAAATGACCAGTAAGTGCTGAAGAGGTGCTCAACATTATTAGCCATTAAGGAAATAACAAACTAAAATCACAATGAGATACCATTTATACCATTCATACTCCCTAGAAAGGCTCTAACAAAAAAAGGACAAGTAATAGCAAATGTTGGCAAAGATGCGGGGTAATACTCCTAGTACACTGAAAGACATAAAAACATATTTTCACACAAAGACTGGCATACAGATGTTTACAGTGGCATTATTCAGAAGAACCCAAATCTGGAAACAACAGATGTTTGTCTACCAATGGGTGAATTTTAAAAAAAGTGTTCTATCCATGCAATGGAATATTATTCAGAGGTAAAAAGGAATGAGCTGCTGATCCATGCTCCAATATGGATGAACCTTGAAAACATGCAGCGTGACAGAAACTAGTCACAAAAGATCACACTGTCTTATTCCACTTATGGGAAATGTCCAAAAAAGACTGAGGGGTAATAATATGTTACTGAGATTGTGGTAGTCCTTGCACACCTCTGTGGATATACTAAAAGTCACTCTCTCTCTTTACAAGATTTTATTTATTTATTTGACATGGATAGGAGCACAAGCAGGGGAGCAGCAGGCAGAGGCAGAGAGAGAAGCAGCTTCCCCAGTGAGCAGGCGGTCTGATGCAGGGCTCAATTCCAGGACCCTGGGATCATGACCTGAGCTGAAGACAGATGCTTAACTAACGGAGCCACCCAGATGCTCCTTAAAGTCTCTTAATTGTATACATTAAGTAAGGTGTATGTGTATGGTCTGCTAATTATATCTGAATAAAGCTACTAGACAAAGTGCTTGTAAATAAAAACAGTAACACACTCCCATGATGTTAGGCAGAAGTCAGAAGAGAGGCAGGTCCAAGTAGCCATTGTTCCTGCTTTTTACCTTTTCTTCTTTGGTAATTATTATTATTATTTTTTAAAGATTTTATTTATTTACTTGTCAGAGAGAGAGAGAGAACAGGCAGACAGAGTAGCAGGCAGAGGCAGAGGGAGAAGCCGGCTCCCTGCCAAGGAGACCGATGTGGGACTCAATCCCAGGACGCTGGAATCTTGACCCCAGCCGAAGGCAGCAAGTGGCTTAACCAACTGCGCCACCCAGGTGTCCCTCTTCTTTGGTAATTAAAACGAAATGAGAAGAAGGTCTCAGGTGACTTCTATAAAACCCGTTTCCTCTCTGACATTCTGACATATTTACTTCTGTGATAATGTTCCTGGGTTTCTTAACTACTACTTCTCCTCCCCCTCCTCCCCCTCCTCCCCCTCCTCCCCCTCCTCCTCTTCCTCCTCCTTCTTCTTCTTTTGTTTATTCTTTGCACTATATTTCGTCAGACAGACTGTAAGCTAAGGGTTTTTTCTGTGTGTTTATGTGTAAATTGGTACAGTATATGTGTCAGAATTATCAATTGTGACTTTAAAACTCAGAGGGATACCATGGTGCAATAAAAGAACGTTGAACTTTGTGGCAGGGGTCCTGGTTAATTTAAATTCAATTCCTACACCCAGAGATCTTTTCCATGGTGAGAGCTCTATGTATGGGTCCACATCTTTTCATCTGTCATTGAGACTGTTGCATAAAACGATCCCTAAAATTTATTTTTCACCAAAATTAATCTTTAAAAGTACATTTTTCCCGTTTAATTTTAAATGTTCAGTTTTCCATATTAATGGGTGTGTCTCAAGAAAGGCTAGAGTTTTGAATGTGCCTGTGTTTCTTTCCTGTAGGCCTTGTGCTCTCCATGTGCTTAAAATCACTGTAGTCAATTCTAAAAAAAATGAATGATTCTGAACATCAATAACCTAAGTATGTAAAGGCAGCCTGATTTCATGTGAAGAGTCTATCTGGGTCCAGAAATCACGGGTTGTGATCTCCTTCTGCTGGTGACTGCAAGACCTTTGTTAAATTACTTGAAGTCTTAATGCCTGCACTTCCTAGTCTATAATATTAGGGTAAAAATTAGAACTTAAGTCATAGGACTGTTGTAAGAAATATACAACTTAATGTTTATAAAACACCGAGCAGAATTTCCAGCATCTAGGAAGTTATTTTTGATGTAGGCCATCTTTTCCTTGATTGCTAATATGGGCCACTTTTCAGTGGCTACACCAACAAGAAGGGGTAAAGAAGATACTTTTGAATGTCCTAATTAGCTGACATTTGCTGTAAAGTGCTTCATGTTCATATACATGTATATATTTATATATATATAATATTTAAATACCACATTCAGACATAACATACAACTTAAAATACACATGTGATGTAGTATGCTTTTAAGAGAGTAGTGGATCTTTTCAAATACTCAACAAACTTCTGAGAAAAAATGATTAGACACATAGAATTCTGTGGGACTCTGTTCGTGCAGGTTGGAGTTTTGACAGTAAAATTTCAATTTCAACAATATAGGACTACATATGAGGTTATATTTTTTCTTTTGCCAAAAAGAATCATTAAAAAATAACTTCTGCTCTATTACTATCTAATCTTTCATTAAAAAGGTCATTTTAATGTTCACCTGTGTTAAATAAATTATGTCAAAATAAAATATATTCCTTAAAATTAATATTAGACTTTATTAGAAAAATTAATATTTTACCTTGATTTTTTTCCTCACTTATTCATCTAGTATTGAAAATTTTCTCAAGGCCAAGGATGATAAAACTATTCAAAAGGGACTTTCTGAGGTTTTATGCCCAAGGAGAATCACTCCACGGCCTTATAAATAAGTGACCCAAAGTTGACCCACTTCCAGCAGGGGGTCCCACTGATATCCTGAAGCCCTGAGGACCAGAAGCTGAGGGAGAGTCAGAAGCACATCCCTTGACATGATTACATGCAAGCTGGGGAAAACAGGTTGGGTGCATCACAGGGACTACAGGTGACATACTGCTTTATAGGCCAAGGGGGACCAGGTGTCCAAGAAATACTTGGCAGATGGAAAGAGGACTTAAGCATTGGTACAAGTCACAGCCAATTCATATTTGGGCTACATATTCTTGGGTCAGAGTATTTACCACTCATGTTTCTGACTGAAATTTGTGTGTATTCATAAAAGTCTCAAAAGCAGAAGGTGGAGGTACTTTTGAGTTGACGCTATTTTCAAGTTATTTTGTCCAGGTTGCTTGGCATAGGTGTGGTTTGAGAAAGTGGTTGGTGGTATGTTGGAGGATCCAGAAATATTAGTGGTGGGATTTAATAACGTGGTTATTTATTTATTTATTTTTGTCAGGCAGTGACTTACAAAAAATATATACTTTTCTCTCATGTTGTAAGTCAGTCATTGTCTGGTTGGGTGGCTGCTGCTTCTCTGTGTCATAGGTTTACTCATTCCAGGATCCAGGTTAAAGAAGTAACCCTTATTGATGGCAAGCCATCCTTAAGGAAAATGTCAAGAGAGCTGATGGAAACACAGGATGTATCTCAAAGCTCCTGTTTAACCTGGTGTATGTCAACCCAAGGACATTCATGTTCCAAAGGAAGTCACCTGCCCAAACCTCATATCAGTGGAGTCTCAATGTATATGCTTATCCCTCACAAGACACTGCAGGTCACTTGGTCACAGGTCGGGGTGTGCATAATCCCCTAAATTATTTAGAGTCTAAAGTCTAAAACAAATAGTTTGGCACAATAATGTAATCTACCACATAGGTGGGGTATTGATTAACCTTAGACTTTGAAAAATTTAATAATGCTAGTTTTATTGTTGAGATTTCATTTTCTACCTTAAAAACTCAGTAAGTTTTATGTAATTTCGAAACAAAAAGAATTGTGGTTGGGATTTGATTAAATGATTTCATGTGGACTGACACGTTTATTACATTTTCAACAATTACACTTTCTTTCTTTTGGTAGGCCATTGGGTTTTTAGGCTGGGTCATACTTCATAATTCTGTAGGTCACTAGGTACTGACTCAGAAATACAGCTCCCTAATTGATTCATGGATATGTATGTGTATATTCTGCATGATTTTCTTGTTAAATCTGCATATCACATTATAAGTTGTGATTCTAGGGATAGATGTCTCTTTAAAGCCAAATGCTTTTCTATAGTATTTTATTGATATAACAAATATATTAAACAATAAATATGAATACTTTAAAAATATTTCTGTACCTATCAAAGATGATGGATATTCCAAATAATCTTTACATACTCTTAATTTTTATAAACTTGAGTTATTTCAAAATATTTCTTTTTACTATCATTAATGAAATCAATGAGCAATGCAATGGAATTTTTTCAGCGTTTCAATAGGCGATCATTAATAATAAGTACTGTGTGCAATGATCACATACTCACTTATCTTTTCCTTTTGTTCAATTCAGTTATTTTTTGTAGTGAATATTTCCAATTTCTTCTTGAAATTCACTCCTTAGCCATAGTAACTTTGGGTTTTAAAGATGCTTTTCATTTTCAAAGTTTTCACATCTATTTTTTCTTTCTAATCTCATAACGTCCATGAGAGATGATCTGTTAAATGATTTGCTGTGTAGCGATAGACTTTGACGTTTCTTTGAAATGCACCCTTACATTTCTTTAGATATCTTCTATTTGCTTTCACTTTATTGAAACCATTTTCATTATGTGATAATAAAAGTTAATGGCCCAGATTTTTCTCCAGTTCTTGAACATGTTGGGAGCAGTCAGGCATACTCTGAAACACAATGGACTCTTTATGTCCCTAATATTATCTGTGTATTATTCTTTCAGTATATTAATTATGCCTTAGTGTCTAAAAGTAATAATTATAGCCTGACAGAATATGTTATTCCTGACAATTGTTATCTAATAGTATAATAGACCTTTTGTCCTTTTCCTGTTTGCCTTCTACATTTCTTATCCTTTATTCACTGTATATTTTCATTGAATTTTTCACGGAAGCAATACCTATCCCTTTCTTAGAGTTCGTAACCTTAATTTAAAATAGTTAAAATGATAGCCCTCATCTTGTGCCAGCACAAAGCTTCACTAACTCTTAATTTAATCAATTTTAATATAATTTACAGATTGTTGTACTAAAGTAATTTCCAGAGTCATAGTAATGTTATATACTATATGTGATTCCCAGTCCTCAACTCTCTTCTCTTTCCTCCTTTCCCTTTTTATATTAACAGCCATTTTTATTTCAACTTTCTCTTTCCCTATCCTACTCTTTTCTATTTTGTGTTACTTTGTGATTTCTCTTCACATTCTTTTTCTTTCCATCAACTTTTCTTCTTTTACTTCTGTCTACCATCTGTTTTTCTTTTCCACTTACTTATTTCACATTTTTTCTTTATTTGTTTTCACTTCTAAATTTTCTCTTTTTTCATGTTTCTCTATCATTCACTATTAATACCTCAAAACAAATAATCAAATCCTTTTCTGTGTCATTTAGCATGAGGAATTATTTGAGCATTAATAGGTCTCAATTATGCCTATCTGAAAAAAATTAAACTTAACCAACCAAAAGACAGGCCTAAAGTCTTTGAATTAGTGATGAGTTCAAGTATTACCAGCACTTAAGTAAAAAGGAAAAAAGAATCTATGCATGACTGAATAAAAGAAAAATTCTTCTCATAACATGGAAGTAAAAGAAATAAAGAGTAATTTGGGAAGGAAAGGCAAACTACTTAGGTGACAGATTCTGGAAGATACAGTAAGTCCTTAATGGGAATAGGAGAAGGAAGATGGACCTAAAGGAGGAAGAGATGTAGCAGTGGGAAAAAAAATGAGAAAGTTTCTCTTAAAATGAAGAAAGTTGTGGATATTTACTTAAAATTTTACCACATTTAAAGTAGAACTAAAGAGATCATAATTTAAAAAAAAACTAAATAACAAAAACAAACTTTGAATTAAATAAGCCACATGGATGTAAAGTACAACATGGGGAATATAGTCAATAATACTGTAATAACTTTGTATAGTGACAGATTGTGACTACATTTATCGTAGTGAGCATTTCATAATGTATATAAATGTCAAATTAATGTGTTGTACTCCTGAAACTAATATAATACATACGTCAACTATACTTAAATAAAAAAGAGGATTTATTGACAATAATTGGGAATAAATGTAAATGGCTAGTAAGGAGTTGGAATCAGCTTTACTTTAGGTTTTTTTGGTTAATATTAAATATTGGCAGATAACAAACACATTTTCATGTTTATGATTTAGTAGAATTTGACTTCTGCTAATATAACATTTATGTCAAACAGCAAAAGGTATATTTTCAAATGTGTGAAGACTATAAAACTATACCACCATGTATCATATCTAGAAATATTGAATATTGAAGAAAACTATTATACATTGAAAGAGACTAGTGAAGGGAATAAGAATATGACAAAGTTCTGTTTCTTTGGGAGAGTCTACAAAAACTGACTTATTCCTCATGGTGACAGAAGAATGTAATTTTTTATAATGATAAAATCATTAGAATAAAATTAGTTATATAACTTCAAAGTCATAAATCACCAAAAATAGGATTATTTTTAGTTATTTGAGGGGAAAAATGAAGGAAATAACGAAACAAATGAAACATGTTAAAGTTTTTTTAAATATTAAAAGAGAAAGAAAAATTAAAAGATGAAAAATCAACTATAGAGCAATCTTATAGAATAACAATTTTTATTTAAAAAATAAATATGCCGGGACACCTGGGTAGCTCAGTTGGTTAAGCAGCTGCCTTCGGCTCAGGTCATGATCCCAGCGTCCTGGGATCGAGTCCCACATGGGGCTCCTTGCTCGGCAGGGAGCCTGCTTCTCCCTCTGCCTCTGCCTGCCATTCTGCCTGCCTATGCTCGCTCTCTCTCCCTCTCTCTCTCTCTGTCTGAAAAATAAATAAAATCTTAAAAAAAAAATAAATAAATAAATGAATATGCCTCTCTCAGTGAGTGCAAAAGTTTTGAAGAATATGCAACTAATTATTTTCTTGGATATATGAAGTCAAACATTTCTCTTTTTTATTCTTTGCTTTGCTTTCTGAATGTTAAATAAGAGAATAAGTTTCTAGTACTTTTGAAAAAGCAAATTACTAGTTAACAACTTCCTATCATTAAATCACTGTGTGAGATACAATTTGAACTCTCACAATTCTAGCTATACATTAATGGGAAATAAATCGCTATACTACATATTTTAAAATAATGTAAAATTTAAAAACTCAACTAAATTCAATTAAATTCATCAGATATAACAAAGCATCAATATAATGTTAGGAATGATTATGAAAGGTAGATATGTGAAGCAATTATATTCATATAAATTGAAACAAAAGCTAAAATGACTCATCAAAGATAGCATTAAGATTAAGATACTAGTTCTATTTTTTCATGTAGAAAAGGTTGCCTCCTTTTTTACTATTTAGGTGAAATGATGTTAACATACTAACTAACTATATTTATTTTATATTTATATATGGATATATAGATATATATGTAATTTTTATTCCATTATTCTTAGAATATATTTTTAATGTATAATATCTACTAACACATTTATTTTTTAAGTCCTTAAAGTAAGTTAATCTTATTATAGAGCATTTGGAAAATAGATACATAGAAACATAATTGAACACCCATTAACATAATACAAACATTGCTAGCATTTTCAGAGTTTAATTCTAGTTAGTTTATACATGTAGACTTCTCCAGAATTTAAATATTAGTGTGCATATCTATTATTGTGAATCCCATTCTTCCAACTATTTTTAAAAGGGAATGTCCTTCCTTTTCCCACATTGATTAACCCTGTAGTAATAGCAAGATTTCAGTACACTTCACCTTGCTATCCTGTGCCACCATTCACGCCAAGAAGCAATTCCACCAGTCTTGAATTCAGCCAGGAAAATTAAAAAAAATGAATTGGTAGGTTTTAGGTAATAATTCCATCCTTTATTTCCATAACTACCAAGGTCACAATTGTAGGTGATCTCATTAGTAGCATTTGTTAACAAGCCAAAGAGAAAAAAAAATGCAGGAGTGTCCATTGTTTTCTGCATATTGAAGTGGTGTGTATTTCATAGTCCACCGTTGAGCTAGCAATGAGCTTGACTTTTTTCCCTCAACATGGGATTCCCTGGGTAATCTTCACTGTGAGTAGGAGCATGTTCATTTGTTATAGAAGAAGAGCTACAACATGAAACCATGTAAGAAATATATAGTCAAACAGGTCATGAACAGCTAGCTGGTCAAATATTGTATGTTTTTTGTGGGTACTTTAAAGCAACAGCAGATAATAAAGCTTTGTCAATACACATTCTCCACTGTGAGAATTTAGTTCAAGCCTCGGTTTGTTGTGGCAATTGCTGACTTGTGAAGTGGGCGGAGATAGAAGGGTTCCCATTCACCCCCGTCATGTGCTGCAAGATTCATCCTATTGGAGTTTGGACAGAAGTGCAACAAGCACAGAGCTCAGGCATATGCATTGGGGCTCTCAGCATGTGTTCTCCCACTCTTCACTGCCCAAAGTCTCAGGTGGGGTGTCTGAAACAGAGGTGAGAGCACAGATGCAGAGGACTAGACATCTGGGTGACATGGGATAGTGCTGAAATGCAGATGCTTCATTCTGAGCTGTACCATGATTCTTTCAACTTGGATTTTCTGCACTATTCAGGAAGAACTGATGCCTCTCTCTACCGAATATTTACCTTTAAGAGTAAATAAACTTTAAGCTCCTGTTTCTTGAACCAAACTTAAAGTTAGAAAGGTGACATTTTCACCAACAGTAGAGGAGACCCGGTGGCTCACAGCCTCTGAGCAGCATCTTTGTTCCATTTAATGGAAACTTTGAAAGTCCTTTTCGCCAAACTTTCCCTTAAGATTCTCATTTTTTTATTCATTAATTTTCATAGGAATAAAAAGTAAAATTGCCAAGATATGTCTATGAATTACAGGCCCAAGCAGAATACCCTTTAACTGAACCAGACTTCTGCATATTACTTTTCAGACATAGCCTTGGCCAGAGTTCATTTTTCCTATTTTACTTTGAACTACTGCTTTCATTTTTAAAATTCTATATTGGCTATAAGCTACAGCAAATTTTGCACATTACTGGTATTATTAAGTTATTAAGTTAATCATATTCTTTAAGTACATATCCAGGAGAAGTATAATAACACACTGCATAGTGAAGCTCGGGCAGTGATCATATAATATGCTTTTTCTGGGGTGATGAAGTATTTTCTTCACAAATTTCCTTTGGAAATTCTCAGAGCTGCCTCTGGTGAGAGTATGGATTGATAATATTGTGGATTCTATCTTAAAATCTCTAAAAATTTGGTTTTAATACCTATAATCTCTTTTAAATCAAATTTGAAAACAAATGTGAAAATTTTAAAGGTAAATCAATGTGATGTTTTCTTAAAAGAAATTTTAAATAAAATAAAATACAGAAAAGAGCACAGAGCATAAAGGTAAAGCTCAGTGAGTAATCACATTGTGAATGTCCACATATCCAACATGCAGACTGACAAGCAGAAGTTTATTGGCTTGCTAGTGAACTTGCTTGTGCTCATTCTGTTATGGCTCCTTCCTTCTTACTCAGTGCCAACCACTATTTGTGATTTGTAACAAGAAGAAAAAGTTCAGTTTTATCTGTTTTGGGAACTTTAAATGAAATCCTATAATACATAGATGATAGAGAGATGATAGATAGATAGATAGATAGATAGATAGATGATAGATGATGAATAGGTAGATAGATGATGGACAGATTTGAGTCTGACTTCCTCTGCACATGACTGTTTATGAAGCTCATTTGTCTTGTTGCATATAGCTGCAGTTCATTTTTGTAGTTTTGTATGACAATTGGATAGTTAGAAGACAATTTGTGTTACAGTTGATGGACATTGGTCTTTTCCCCCCCTTTTGACTATATGAATAGTCTTGCACGTGTCTTCTGGTACACTGTGTAAACATCTCTGTTGCATATGTACCAAAGACTGTAATCATTGGCTTGAACAGGGTAATGTCAGTTTCAGGATCCCAGTACTAATTATTTTATCAGCTGCATGGTTACTGAGAACAGATGAAGGTTCTTTGGCAGGTTCTTCTTCTTCTTTTTTTTTTTTTATCAAATATGTAAATCAATTTCACAATTCCAGTGTCACATCTATAGATCAAGGGATACTTAGAGAAGTCTGGCTTTTTTGCCTGTCCTTCACTGTGTTCCTTCCCTCCTCCAAAGCACCACATTCAAGAAGTAACTATCACAGCTCTTCAGCTATTTCTCTATTCAGCCAGTAAGGTAGCATAATGGGTGTTAGAAATGGGTTTCTACTGGTGAAAATTGTGGCTTGTTGGGTAAGTGAAATGGGTTAAGGAAATAGTGTTTACCAGTGAAATTCAAATTACTTAAGATATATAGATAACTAGAAACCTTTTAAGCATATTTACAGAATTGCATGAGTACACTAGGGTGTTGGGAGTCAAGTACCAAGAGTGGAGTTTTGGATTGGGTTGCTAAGTGATCTCGTGTTCAGCCACCAGTCTGGAAGATAATTGATGCCTGACTGTGAAATATGGTTAACAAAGTTCTACAATAAGAATATTGTCACATTTGCTTTGGGTGAATCTTTGTGAAAGGTGGTGTGGGCTTCAAATAATTTACAGATCTGGCCATAGAAACATTTCATGTCTCTTCTGTAACGAATGTGTGACAGAATTTGATCTGAGACTAGGATATAAGTGAAACCAGTAATACTTTTCTACCCTGACTATTGCTGGCTACCAACATTTACCAAAACGAATCTTGCTCCTGTCACTACCAAGAATGTCCTACACTACGTTATTGATCTGGGAAAATCCTACTTATCCTTCAAGTCACTCAGAAGACATAATATGAAAGAAGACAGGTAACAAAAACAACAAAGAACACTAAACAATGGTTTTTTTTTTTTTTTTTAAAGATTTTATTTATTTATTTGACAGAGAGAAATTACAAGCACACTGAGAGGCAGGCAGAGAGAGAGAGAGAAGGAAGCAGGCTCCCTGCTGAGCAGAGAGCCCGATGCGGGACTCGATCCCAGGACCCTGAGATCATGACCTGAGCCGAAGGCAGCGGCTTAACCCACTGAGCCACCCAGGCGCCCTGTTGTTTTTTTTTTTTTAAGATTTTATTTATTTATTTATTTGACAGAGAGAGATCACAAGTAGGCAGAGAGGCAGGCAGAGAGAGAGGAGGAAGCAGGCTCCCCGCTGAGCAGAGGGCCCGATGCGGGACTCGATCCCAGGACCCTGAGATCATGAACCAAGCCGAAGGCAGCAGCTCAACCCACTGAGCCACCCAGGCGCCCCTAAACAATGGTTTTTAATGAAGATATTGGTGATAATGTCATTAAGATTAAATACCAAATATGTGTTTTAAATTTATATGCACAGATTATAAAATCTAATCCAATCCAATCTAATCCTGATAGTGTCATGAAAATGTTAACAAAATATGTAATTAATTGGTGTTTGTAAAAACTTATACCTGAAAAGCTACTGGCTTAGAATTGTTTTACAGATAGTAGACATTGGTTTATGAATACAAAAATATATAAATATTATAGAAGTCATTTTTTAAAATTTGTCTTCAACAAGTTTCAGTCCCTGAAAATTAGTTGTTTTGCAGATCATTATTTCCCCAGAGGTTTCAATTAAGTTTAAGTATCATCAGGCTGTTTTTGTGTCTGTGACATTCTGAGATATAGCTGTGGGGAACAAAGGGGAATGTGCCAGGTTTGGGTAGAATTATTTATAGATTAAAAATTAATTTACCTTCCAATCAGTCCTCCTAACAGCTGATTGACAGGGGCCAACAAATTAGTCTCAGAAGAATGGAAGAAGGTATTCTGAACAGGAAAGCTGTGGGCATGGGGAAAGTGTACAGGCAGGCAAAAGAAGGGCAAAATGGTGACGCTTAGAGGCAACCCAGTAACTGTTGATCCTAAATGTGGACTTCAGTCTCAAAATTAAAGTATTCAGATTCATAATCAGAGCTCAGTATAAACAGTGTCTAAAATTAAGTGATTGTTTAAATCAACCCCAAGCATTGTCTCCATTTTCCTATATTAGTCTTTGGTGGTAGGACTTCAATTATTGCATTAAAATTATTGAATTATTGCAGTGACATGATTACATCAAGTCTTTAAGATTTTGTCTATAAAATTTCCCACCTAAACATGACTGAACCACTTGAGCAGCTCATCAGAAGATATGTTTCCATCTCTTTGATGAGCATTTAACTTATATAATGATACTTTTGGTTTTAATATTGTAATCTTTCCTTATAAGTGTTAGTGCCAATCACTTACTTATAGGCTATACATTTAGCCCAAGTTCTGGATTAAGTCGAATTCCTGATGCAATTGCCTTCTCTCATGGTTTAATTAACTAAGCAGATTTTAATATAATATATTTTAGTCTATCATTTCTAAAAATTAACTTTCATGATGTGTTAAGAATTAAATACCACAAAGTTGCTGCAAAATTGTTACCATTTTAATAGAACTACACAAAACAGGAAGAAATTACTGAGATTTAATGTGCTTCTTGAAAATTTTAGTTATGAGATCCATCAATGCTGACATCTTAATTTTGTTCTACTCTTCAAGTGATGCATTTATTTTTATGTAATTATGAGCTGTCAAAGTCCCCTTTCATAACAACAGATTTTATTTGCTTCACTGAACTTAATGAAATCCATGTGCATGAGTGAATTTCACAGATATATTTAAATTCAGTACCTGAAATTTTTGTTTCTAATGGCATCTAATATTTTAAAACAGGAAGGGTATTGAAGAAAACAAATAAAAGCCAAAGAACCACAGGTTAAAAGATACTGAAGAAATATTTAGTGTATTTTGATGACTTCAGTCAGTTTTATTCCTACATCATTTCAATCTCTTGGGTAACTAATTTAATCCAAACATTGCCAGACAACTTTCTTTGGAAATACAGTTGTCTCCCCTTATTTGTGGTTTTGCTTTTCATGGTTTCAGTTACTCCTAGTCAACCTTTGTCTGAAAGCAGATGATCCTCCTTCTGACTTATCCAAAGGTCAATACTAGCATCACAATGCCTACATTATTCACCTCACTTCATCTCATCACTCAGACATTTTATCATCTCACATCTTCACAGGAGGAATAATAATGGTACAATAAGACATTTTGAGAAAGAGAGAAACCACAGTCACATAACTTTTCCTACAGTATGTTGTTATAATTTTTTTGTTTTCTGTTATTGTTGTTAATCTCTTATAATGCCTAAATTATTAATTAAACTTTATCATAGGTAGGTACTGGAAAAAACATAGTATATATAGAGTTGGGTACTGTCCATAGTATATATAGAGTCAGGTACTTGGTTCCTGGCATCCATTAGGTGTCTTGGAACATACCCTCATGGGCAAGGGGGGTACTATTTTATGTGCTGTTGTCCCAGAGGGTTTTCTTAGACTGTGCAGTTTTGTTTTGACTCCTGCACCACCCTAAAAAATCATGTAGTCCATTCAGTGATTTCCATAAAGCAGCCACTCACATTAAACATTCTGTGAGTTTTAGAACCATCTCAAGATTTGGAGGTCCTTCTGCCACCTCCCAGGCACCTCATATTCTTCCTCTTTTTTATTTCTGCCCTCTCTTCCCACTGCCTCTACTTCCCTCCTGTGCCCTCCCTTCTTCTTCTTCTCTTCTTTAATGTGCCCTTCTCCTTCCTCCCTTCCATCAGTCCCCTTTACTGATGACCACTGCTCAGTTGGTGGGATTTATTTTAGCCACTCATGCTTAGGCTATCACTTTTTTTTTTTTTTTTTTAGATTTTATTTATTCATTTGACAGACAGAGTTCACAAGGAGGCAAAGAGGCAGGCAGAGAGAGAGGAAGGGAAGCAGGTTCCCCGCAGAGCAGAGAGCCTGATGTGGGGCTCGATCCCAGGACCCTGAGATCATGACCTGAGCCGAAGGCAGAGACTTTAACCACTGAGCCACCCAGGTGCCCCTAGGCTATCACTTTTGATAGTTTGTTTTGGTCATCTTCCACTTCTAAATCTATTATGCTGCAGTAATTATACCAATAATTTTTATCTTGCTCTAAGTTCTTTTCATAGCTAATGAGAACTTTTAATTCTAATCCTGCAATTTGTTTCTAGTAACCTTCCTTAAGTCTGAGTGCAGTGCAGAAAAAAAGTATTGACTTTAGGCAGCAAAGGCTTGGATTTTAGTCCACCCCTGCCTCTGAACTGTTGGGTCCTGCCCCTCTCTGAGCTTTGGTTCCCAATAAGGGAATCGGATTAGGGTAAACATTCTTAACCTTCATTCTAAGAATTGGACCTCAGCATTCTCTGAAGTTCCTAAAATTATAAACAAAATTTTGTGTAGGTGTGCATAGGTTTGGGCAGTGTCTCTGACCTTTATAAGATTCTCAAAGTTTTCCTTGATTACCATAACTTCATATCAGGTAGTGCCAGATTATTTTTCAGATACATTTCTAATAATCACTTCCAAAAAATGTACTGAAGCCTTTAGAGCCTCTGGACTATGCTAGAAATTTCAGAAGTCATGGCTTAGGACACTGGAATAAACACATAAGAGACCCTAAACTATATTGTGAATGTATAAAAACATTATTAAATGTGCTAACCCAGAAACTTGCACTAGCCAGAGTAGAAAACAAACAGTTGTCACTCTCATTACTGCAGTCTTTGTAGATAAAAATACCCATTACAGATTTACATATCTAGAAATTCATGACATAAATTAACTTGAATTAGAAGTCACAAGGTTTCTTAGCTATGGGGTTTCAAGCTGTGACTTTCTGCAACATGTAAATTCAGTGAACCTAAAACATCTTTGCCATGAATAGTCATGACCAGATTTCAAGAATAGTATCGTAATTCCATATTGAAACTATAGTCTAAAAGGTTCATTAACATTAACGATAAAATAAAATCTGAATTGGCACAAATTCCTGATCCATACTTAAAAATTTTACCCTTGTGCTCTTCGTTGTTGTTGCTTTAACTCATTTAAAATATTTGTGATAATCTGTAACAGAATAACTAGGAATTTTTTAGATGGAATTAAATAGATATTCTCTAATCTTAACTCTCACTTCATTGGGTTCAACTTTAGTGATTTAAAAAAATCCTTCATAAACTTTTATAACCACTTTAACCTGGTTTTATATATTCAATTAAATACAATTAAGCAAACAGTCAAGTCGTGCCTACTTTATGTCAAGAAATGCACCAGCCAGGAGAAGAAAAACAAAGAAAAAGACATTCTGCATGAGGAACTTCGTAAAGCCAAATTAACAGCTCACTTTGGAGCATGAGGAAATGAGAGGTGGTGTCAGGTTTTCTAAAAGCAGTTTTTCAAAGAATATTGTTAGGATGTTATGCGCAGAGAAAAAGTAAAGTAAGAAGGACATTGACAATGATTAGATTTAGTATTGAATGTCAGATTTGGAGAACATTTTGAATTCAAGATAATTTTGCATTGCTCACTGGGACACGGTCATGAAACAGTCTGGTATTACTTAGCTTAGACTGGAGTAAGCCAAAGGAGTTATATAGCTATTTTGAGACCTAACTTGAACCCTGTAACTTTCTCCTTAATAAAAAATAATTAAAGATAGGTTACTAGCAGCAACACTGAAAAGTTCCGTAGGTCAAAGACACTGTAAAATGTGAAAACAACAGTCACATGTGAGGAAATAGTATTTGTAATGCATAACCTACAAAGAATGATTATTTGGAAGGTATAGATAACTCCTCTAAAGTTAAAACTTGCAAAAGGGAAACAATACAACCGATGAAGGTGCAATATAGATTGTGATGGACGGTCACCAACTCCTTCCTTCCGTGTGTGTGTGTGTGTGTGTGTGTGTGTGTGTGTGTGTAAGGCGCTTTATCCACTTAGAGATGGATTCTGTTTTTCCTCCCCTTGAATCTAGGCTGTTTTTATGAATTTCCTTGACCAAGAAAATGCAGCAGAAATCATAGCGGATGAGCAATTAGTAGAAAAGGAAGTCTGAGAGTCTGATACAATGGAACATGCGTAACCTTGCTAGTGACCAGTGAAATGAAAGTGGAAGGATGACGTCATTTCGCACAGATCGGAGAGGCACTTTCATAAAGCCTGATACTATCAAATGATGGCGAGGGTGTCATATACCTACCACTGGGGTCGATAAAGGTTGAGACAAACACATTAGAGAGTAATTGTGGAATATCCAGATACATCGCATAGGAACATTTCCCAAACAGCAAGCTCTGTTCTGTGTGTACACACTAGACTGATTTTCACATAAGCTTGTGGAAACATTGTGAGAATGTTTAACGTGGTTCTGTTTATTAATGTAAAAGACTAGATGGGGTACCTGGGTGGTTCAGTCGGTTGAGTGTCTGCCTTCAGCCCAAGTCATGATCTTGGAGTCTTGGGTTTGAGCCTGGAGTCGGGCTCCTTGCTCAGTGGAGAGCCTGCTTCTATCCTCTGCCTGCTGTTCCTCCTGCTTGTGCTCCCTCTCTCTCCCGCTCTATCTCAAATAAATAACTAAAATCTTTTTTTTTTTTAAAGTAAAAGATTAAGAATCAGCTAAATGTTTGTCCTCAGGGGATAGAAAAATTTGTGGTGTTCGTACAAATGAGAAAAGCTAGTTACAAAGTACAACTTACATTTATTCAATGTTCTTACAGATTGTGGGCACAATTCTAAGTTGTTTCCATGTATTTTTCTCATTTTAATTCTCTTTACACCACTGTGAGTACTATCTATGATTCTCATCAACATCCTTCCTGTTTTACAGAGAAGTGTTTTCCTAAGACATACAGGGAGAATGGAAGGGTGGAGACTTGAATTCAGCAGTCCATATTCTTAATGACTCCTTTATGCTGCATTTTGAAAATTGTTGACGATCTCCAAGTTATCCTCCTGAGGAATACCATTTGCAAACCTCTGCCCCAGAGATAGCTGGATGAGGGAAAGCACTTGTTGTTCCCCTCCTGAGTTCCTGCTTAAACTGAACCTCTAGATTCAAGGTGTACAAGTGTGAGAATAGAGGGGTGTCCGGGCAGAAAAATGTAGCTTGCTTGAGAAGATAAAATACAGGACTGTTATATAAAATTTTCAAAGACTTTAAATAAATTTGACACACTCAGAAGAAATAAAATGTAGATTTTGTTATATTAAAGGAAGTTTTTTGTGTTCGAAAAGAGACAATCAAATCGTTAGGCCTGATACTAGTATACTAGAAATATAGAGATGTGTAAGGATTCAATGAGACTGTGTATTTATTGTGCCTCGTACATGGGAGGCACTCAATAAATGTTCTCTTTAATCTGGAATTTCTGTTTGCAGTACTAGTGTTTATTTTAATACCTCAATAAACCATGGGCTTTCATAGAAAAGCCCTTGAGGTCTGAATTTATGAATTTGTATGTGCTGATTTCAGCATGTTCTAAGTATACAAGCAAGGAAACAAGAAATAATAATGGATTTTGAGTAGCTGTGCAAAGTCAGCAGCCAGAAAGATGTCCAAGAACCAGTAAAATTTTATTAATAAGTAGAGGAAAGTGGAGGTCACTTATTGGCCAAGACCAAGTATGTTCTAGAAATAGTTTATAATTCCCATCAGCAGTATACCCTTGAAAACAGTCATGAATTTCTGTCACCTTGATAGGGGAATGCTTGTTCCTGTTCAAGATGATGGAGAACAGCACTGAATAAAACAAACACTTCAGCCACCAGGAAGCTTAGTGACAGACAATAAACACATAAATATGTAAAATATATGCCATGTCCATACTGGAAGAAATGGTGATAAATGCTTTGATTAACAATAAACCAGGAAAGTGGGTTATGATGTGTAGATGGGCTCCAAGGGTCAAGACTGTAAATTGGGTGGGGGTGGGTTCTCCTGGAGAAGTGGCCTTTTAGTAAAAACCTGCAAGAAAGGCTATTGTGTGTAAAAGAGAGAGTAGCAAGTATAAGAACACACCTGTTAGTTCTGGAAATAGCAGGGAGGCTAATTTACTTGATCACAGTAGTTAGGGAGAGTGTAGAAATGATGATGGCCGGATCAGGTACCATTTGCTGGTCACTGAAAAGACATTGGCTTGTTCTTGAAGTGTGATTGGAAACCACTGAATGACACTGTTGGAGACTAAATTGTACGCTGCACCCCCATTCACATGTTGAAGCTCTAGCCACCCCAAGATGACTTTATTTGAAGATTTGGACTTTAAGGAGATTATTGGGTTAAATAAAGTCCTAAGGGTGTAGCCCTGATTCACTCTAATTGGTATCCTCATAGGACGAAGAAATTAGGACATTGGACAGACACTAGGTGGGTAGGACAAGAGGAAAGGCCACGTGAAGACACTGTGAGAAGGTAGCCATCTACAAACCAAGAAGAGGCCTCGGGAGAAATCAAACCTGCTGACCCCTTGATCCTACACTTCCAGCTTCCAGGACTGTGAGAAGTAAATTTCTGTTGTTTACGCCATCCACTGAATAGATCGCAAGGACAGGAACAATGTGGCAGTTTTATTGCAGTAGTCCAGGTAAGAGTGACAGGGGCTTGGGCCCCAGTGGGTCGGATTAACCCATTATGGGACAAGCTGCGAGTTCTAACTGGCTGGTTATGGGATGATTTTACTTACTGGGACTGAAATCTGTGGATCTGAAAGATAGATGCCATTTTCTTTGAAGGGCTTTTTCAAGAAAGCAAACTTTGAGGGTCAGGAATTTAGGTCTTAGAGCAATCTGTGTTCATAGCTAGGATTTGAGTCCCCCTGATGTAATACAAATATATGCTATAATATATATTCCTCAAATACGATAATAGATAGCCATCAGATATTTTACACGTATATCCTTCTGATATGCATTGTATATATAACTGTCCTATATATTTATGCATAGGTCTCGTTAGAACTCTATTTTTGCATGGAGTAGCTCTTTTAGTCTGATTAGACAGAGCTGGAAGGGGCAATAAATTGTTTCCTAGAAATTTCTATCCACCACACTGTACTGAATTTGAACGTTCTCCTGACTAGAAGGCTCTTCCATTTCTGTGTTTCCACACAAAATCCCTCCCATTCGAACTCTTCTAAGATCTAACCTCCTCCATGGAATCATTTTGGATTCCTCTAGCCCTTCCTGAGGGTCCTATGTCTGAGCTATTTGCTCATTATTTGCATCACATGATCTTGTTATTACAGACTTTATTGTGTTTTTCACAAAGTAGTTCGTAGTTTCTTTTGGTGTGTTTGCCTGGCTAGGCTGTGAATTCACTGAAAGCAATAACCATGCTTTTATTCTTTTGTTCTTAAAGATATTGAGGGGCACTGGGTGGCTCAGGTGGTTGTGTCTGCCTTTGGCCCAGGTCATGATCCCAGGGTTCTGGGATCAAGCCCTGTGTTAGGCTCCCTGCTCAGGGAGGGAGCGGGGCTTCTCCCTCTCCCTGACACACCCCCCTACCTCATGATCTCTCTCTCTCTTTCTCATGATCTCTCTTTCTTTCAAATTGATAAATAAAATCTTAATACATACTGAGATAAAAAAGCGGTCAAAGCTTTGGCTAGATATTTTGCTTATATGAAATAGAAAAATACTTTAAAAATAAACTTTATGGATAATTCTTTGCTTTGAAGAATAATTTGCTTCTAACACTTCTCCAAAATAATCTTTTAAAGAGAAATCATTTTCACATTGATATTAAATTAGAGATGTGTTTCACTGGAATATTTCTGTTGCTCTATAAAATAAAATCACACATAAAAAGGGAAAAAAACCCTTCTGAAAAAATGTCAACACAACATTCCTAGTAATTACAGTATGTTTTTATTCTAAAAATACAATGCAGATTCAGAGAAAACATGATGCAGCAAAATGAAATGCCCTCTGGCAGCATGACAGTCTGGTCAGCATGCCCGGTGATGTTTATAAGAGTTGTAATTTAATGGTTTAAATTACTTAATTACATTTATAATGATTTTTGTATGATTCCAAACTGCCTAAACAGTTTAAGGTCATTTCCAAGAAAAATTTTAGACCTTTTTTATAACTTCCTGGATATATGAAAATTTTGTTGTGAATCTCTTAAGGAGAAACAATGAAAAGTAACATTAAGGCCTCAAATAAATAATCCCCTGCTGAACAGTTAATTCATTCACTTGACAATTATTTATTGAACATTAATGTGGGCCAGCTAGCATGAAGAACAGGAGGGAGGAGGGTAAGTTCTCAACATCAACTAATTTGTTATAGTACATCTCAACCAAACCAACCTCTGCTTGCTAGTGGAGTAGAGAGTTCACAGGGATTGATTTTACTTATGGAGGCTGCATTATGAATTATTAGCAATTCAGTTGCAGGTGAGGTCTAAAATTAGACATGACTCATAGTTTGATCTTTCTCTGTGTTTGGGGGCTTCTCTGAAATAGTAAGAGTATGGCACGCATCATACATACATGTGCTGTCTGCTCCCCCACTAGACCTGAAGCAGTGTGCTTGTCGGGTCAGCACTTGAACCCCCGTGCCCCATCAGACCAGAAACTGGCAAAGAAAAGTTTGTATGCAATTTTAGCTAATGAATGGGCAGAGGAGTAAATAAAGGTGTGATCCTGTCTGACCTGGAATTTAAAACTGGCTCTTTAGGATGTACTTATACATTTACTTTTCTCTCTTCCATTTTACAATTCTCTTGTTTTTTGGGAACAGCCTATGTCTTGAATTGCGTTTGTCATTTTCCAGATTTATCCATGGTCCAACATCTACCTCATTTAACTTGAATATTAATACGTGTTTTTCTGAAGGTGTTCTTGTGTCTCCTCTTGTGTGTTTTGCTATTTGGAATTTTTTTTTTTAATCATAGTTCCCAGGAATATGAGGAGATCCTCAATTATACCCAGATTTGCATTATTTGTTTAATCTGATAAGAGCAGATGTGCTGAGATAGTTTAGAGTATCTATTCCAAGCCCAGATGTGTCTCTGTTAAATCACCAATTAGAGGTAATAAATATGCTGCTGTTGTATGTTCACTTTCATTAAAATCTATCTCTAGGCAATTTATCTTTATTAATTTGTGATTTTTTTTTCCCTCAAAAATGGCCAGGAAATTTTGGCCAGAAAATCCTGACTCCCCGCAAACTGCAGAATTGTACATCTGGCAACTCTTTTGAGAACAGTCTGCATTCATCTTTCAATAGACTAGCAGGGTTTTTTCTTTTGTATTTTTATCATTATTTAATGTATGTTGTATTTATGATTATAATTCTAGTTTGCATACATTGTAAAAATTGTGAAAGAGTATTAAAAAATTAACACTAGCTATAACCCCAATATTACTAACATTTTAATGTATTTGTGCATCATCTTTTTTTTCTATACCATTAAAATTATCTCTATTAAAATTTTCCATTCAGCATTCCATCTATCCAAATGACCACTGTCATTGCAGAGACAGTTAAAAAGCACTTATTAAAGTTAAATCCAGGTACAATAAAATTCTTTTATTCCCCATATATATTGAGACATTTCTCTTTCCCTTTGTACAGTGCTTGCCTATGTTATACCCTTCACATTTTTCAAGGTGAAAATTATTTGACTCACGCAGCGAACAATAACTTTGAGATTCCCACTGTCTGTCTGTGCCTTAGAAAAGATGCAACATAATTGTCTTAATATACTTTTGAATTTATATCTGGGCAAGTTACTGTGTTTTAAAGAATCTTTGCCTTTCACAAAAGGTGGCCAACCCAGCCACAGATCTATTGTCTCTTCAGACATACATGTCTTCATTCAACTGTACAATACAATAAATGGTATTGTATAAGTGAAATTTGCTAAGAGAGTAGAACTCAAATGTTCCCTCTCACACACCCACAAAAGTGAAGGGATTGATGTGTTAATTAAAAATGGGGAGACTCTTTTCACAATGTGTGTATATGAAATCTAAATTACCACTATGTATATTTTAAATATTTTACAATTTTGTATGTCAATTATACTTCAATAAAGCTGAAATTAAAAAGGAAAAAACTACCAAATAGGCACTTTCCGAATATTTACTGGAAGAATGTTTTCTAATTGCATTTCCAATATTCAATGAATCTTGATTGCAAAAGTGACAGAGGCCATCTTATGTGCCAGATATGAGTCATTTAACTGGGAAAATTTTCCTTTCTGTGTTGGCTCCTAAAAGCTTAGCGCAGAATAAATTCAGGATCTCCATTGTCTACTTGGGTATTAGGAAAGAGGCAAAGCAAATGCCTGAAAAGTTTACCTCACCTTTGGGCCTCATTCTGTTGCATTTAATATTCCTGCTCTTTTTTCCCTTTACTTTAGCTCATCATTTTGTGGTATTTTAAGCCTTTTATTATAAACTCTTTAGAAACTTTTCTGAAAGGAGAGATTTAAGAGAATAAGTAAAATAAACTAATTTAAATCCTGATTTCATGAGTGCATTTTCTTCCTTTAAAAATGAATTTTTATGTCATCTAAAATCTAATAACTCCACTCAATTTTGTTTGGAAATGCTGATTTTCTTAATTTTTATTTTCCACATTTTTGATGAGTATAGGATGTACTTGTAGAATGGTAGGGATTAAAGAAGCCTCCATGTATAATGGATTTCAGTTTTGTAATTCCAATGAATATCACTCGAAATTTATAGTCTTGGCAGATGTTTCACACACCACCACCACCACTAGCACCACCACCTCCTCCCACAAATAATATAATCTGAGAGTTGGAAGGGACTCGTCATGTAACATAAGGGAAATTTGAATTGCAGAGCATAACTGGCTTGACTAAGGTACATTGTTTTTCAGCAGAGTGAAAATAGAACTTGGGTCACTTGACTTAACTCACTCCCCTTTATCTTTTTCCCTCACCACAACCATCAATCCATTCCGGACATACTTTGTTCACACTTGGACATAAATATTAAGAGGTCTACATTCCCCAGCCCCTGGAAGGCTTTCATTCTGGTGTTAAAGAAAACAAAAAACAGGTTAGCTGGGAGACAAAGTGTGGAACACTCATTGTGTGAGAATGATCCTGAGGGTTACAGGGTCTTAAGAATGGACGACATCCGTTTGAAGGGTGGGAAAGGCCCCAGTTGTGTGGGAACCCTAGGGCCGTGTTCAAAGTTGGGCTGTTTACTGATTGTCAGAGGTTGAAGGTAGGAAATAGGCCCAGCAGGTGAACTCCGACAGTGAAATGACACCGTGGGAGGCATGTCCAATACACCTGCAGTTGGGAGGCATGAAGTAGCAAACACATGCTCTGCTGTTACATGTTCCCCTTCAGGAAGACAAGGGAGTGGAAATCATTCAAGGATCATCAGGCAAAAACTACAAAATGCTACAGTACTTTGTGTGTTTCTCAAACTAGGATGTGCATATGAATTAGTGAAGGTACTGTGCCTGAGGAAGCTCTGGGGTGGGTCTGAGAGTCCGCTTTTCTCCCGTGCTCCCAGGTGATACCAGCCTTCAGGCCTGTGGCAAGACTCCAGTTGGTAATTAGTAGTCAGAACGCCTACGAAGGCTGTGCCTGTGAGGTGTTTCATGATTATTTAAGTATTTTTAAACTATGTTTTCCAGAGGCCCCCTGGAGTTGGCAGTAATTCTTATGCAAATAAGTTACATTTTAACCTGCTGTTGTTTGGGGGGAATCTAAAGATTTCACTTGCAATAATTGGGTGGATTGCAAGTTTTCAAGTAATCTAGATATGTATGTCTGCCAAAAAGAGCTTTAGTAGCTAGAACTAGGGTTTGAGACAGAAGGCTAGGAAAGCAGGTAAATTTCCATCCTTGTAACACTTTATTAGGGTTTGTGGCAGCTTTGGCTGGGATGGTGAAACTGAGAACTGAAAAAGAAGGCGGTGTTTGAGAACATCTGAGTAGGAGTAGATGGCTTATTGGATATCCGAGGTCAAATGAGAATCAAGGGTCTGAACTCTCTCCAGGATTTCAGCTGAAAAGAAAAGGTAGAATTTTGTCGCCTACTTGACAGGAGGCACTTCTTCCCATGTCTGCCTGCTTCTTTCGTAAATATCCTGGGAGCAGCCAGGTCCCCAAACCCACTCCTCGGCCCTACCACCGGACCTTGTTACCACGGTGCAGCTCTCGAGCCTTCTTCTCTCCCCTTCACCTTCCGTTTTAACAGCAGTTAACATAACAGTGTTTTTTCCTTTCTTTAATTCATGAGATTTTCTTCTTAATTAGGCTAAGCACTCCTCCAGCCGAGAACGGTGTTTAATTTATTTTTTGCAAACATAAGGCCTGGCACCAGGTGCTTGAAAAAAAAGTCGTTTGGATGAATAAACATTGAGAAGCACAACATTTTAATTCCTCATTTGCCCGAGTCCAGGTGCTCAGGAAGCTCATGTCGAAACATCAGTTAGCCTAACGGTCATATGACCAGAGGCCCTGGGATGTCAGCAGAGGCTGGAGTCTGGAGTCTGGCAGATCGGCCTCTTACAAGTTATGTGACCTTGGATAAATTATTTAACCTCTCTAGGTTTCCAAGCTGCTTAAAAGCTCTATAGCTTTCCTTTAAGTGGAGGTAAACATTGCCATCTTCCTTTAAAGACAGGTTTCAGTGTTGCTATGTAATGTTTTACATTTTCCCAAAATGCAGCACCAGGGATCAAAATGTGAGCAGATTTAGGTACTTAACTGGACCTTGAAAACAACCACAGAACAACAGCAATTTCAGAAGGGATATAATCATCCCAAACTGTTGACATTGGAGAGGAAAAATAAAGACCATTTATTTTTCAGCATGACACTAAGGGTCCATCAAAACATGTACAAATCTTCTTGAGGAAAAAGGAAGACACATTTAATGCTGCGACCAGCCGAGTCACCGAATTTGAATGTAATGGAGAGAATCCGGAATGAACTGAGTCGTCTTGAAAATCTATAATAACGAAGATCTATTGAAACAATTCCTTATGAATGTTTAGATACAGCTCTTTACCAAATGTAGGGCATGGAGTTGCATTATTCCAAGGAGACTTCTTCCTGTAATAAAATGTAACAATGGATATAGAAAGTATAAAATGCTTGCCTCTGAAAGGTAACTTTTAGACTCAGAGGCTTTCATTTCTTATCACATACGACAGAATCATTTTTGAAGCCCATAGTATTTGAAATCCCATTTATATTCATAATAGTACTTTAAAACTTTTAATAGGTACTTTCATTTCCAAAGAGAAGGGTTCACACATGAAGACCATCACACACTTTTGTCAGTATAGCTTCCATAGCATATTGAAAGAAAGAAATCAGGAGAGTTTTTCCTCTTTCTAGTTAATTGTGTTGGAGTTTGCTCAGTTTTTTTTCTTGCCTCTGCACGTGCAATTATGGGATAAAACATTAAAACATAAGAAAATCGAGATTAATCTTAGCTTCGTATATAACATATGCAAAATAGCATTGTTTAATGACTTTGGTCAGGGGCAATGAGCCAGATTCCTTCCAATGCCTTAATTAATCCCTGATACTAAACTAAGTTCTTAAATTCACTGGAGTGCAACTGATAACATTACAGATTTTCCAAGTGTCTCCCAGGGAGTGACCCAGGCAGGGCTAGTGTATGTCTTCTGAAATACTTCAGACCTCTACGTTCTGTATTTTTTCCAATGGCTTAGCTCACATAAGGTTTCCAAAGTATTTAATCAAATGCACCTTAAAATCTAGAAAAAGAAAAAAAAAGAAAAAAATATACTTCAAGCTATGGTATACTTCAAAATTTTGTGGGTTCTACATTGTCTACAAGAAACATTCTAGGGGTGCCTGGTGGCTCAGTCAGTCAAGTGCCGACTCTCATTTCAGCTTGGCTCATGATCTCAGGTCATGAGATTGAGCCCCAAGGTGGGTTCTGTGCTCAGCGCAGAGCTGGCTTGTTCCTTCTGCCTCCCACTGCACTTCTGCCGGCTTTCAGGCATGTACTTGTGCTATCTTCCCCTCTAAGAGATAAATAAAATCTTAAAAAAAAAACCCACACACAGAAAAACAGAAAAATTCGGACCCACACGGCCTTTTACACTCTAACATTGCTATCTTTCTCATCTTACCCAAGGCCATTGTCCTGTGTTTCCTATGTTTGAATTAAAATGAGTCTCTTTTTTTCACTTGGACACCATTCCTCCGTTATTCTGGGATTCAAGGCTCTGTGAAGTCCTCATGTTTCCTTCTGGATGGGGTTCGAGTCTAGACATCAATAGTCAAGTTGTTCATCTTCCTCTGTCCTCACAGAGTTTTGAAAGAACCTCCACTCTACTTCCTCCCGTGTTGCCATTTAATTACTTGTAATTAGCTCAACATTACGTATTGGAAATAGAAACCATGTCTCATTCAGTTCTCGATTTGTAGTATTTTGAACAGAATTGGCACATCGCAGGTGACTGAAAAATATTTCTTTAATTGATTACAATTTTAAATGGGTATTTCTCCAGGTTTGATCAATTTAAGTGCTTATAGTATTACCTCTACTATTATTGTCACTCAACATATACAAAACACATACTAGGTCTCAGTCACTATTCGAAGGTTTACACGTATTATATCATTTAACTCTCGAAACACCCTACTAAATGAGGTACCCTGATTTCTCTAATACAATTCTATACATTTTAGAATTATAAGGGTTTTTTTGGTGAATATCTTTCAAATAGCATCTCAAAATACTTTACTCCACTATGAAATAAGTTTAGGTTTCACCAAGTTATTCTCTGATATATATGTATTAGAGTAATTATCAACCAAAGAACTTTCTTCTACCTAAGACTAAGATTTTCTTTGATTACTTTGATTTTTTAACTTGCGTGAAAATCCTTTTAGCTATGGATTATTTAATTATCAAGCTGAAAATAATGACTTGGTTAATTCCTTTATTCAGCTGCAAACATTTGTTGAAGATCAATTATGTATCAGACACTAAGATATAAAAATGAATAATTATGGTTCTCTATCTCTTGAACTTTGCCTTTGAGGACAGGGAATAGCTTCCAGGATTTGAATGGATTGAAGAGAAGGGAATACAACTTTGCTTGAAGCTGCCTCACTATGAGAGTTCTGCTTTCTGTTTCCAGCATGTTCAAAACATAAAGGAAGAGGAAGAGAATCTACACTGTTTCATAGGTTCCTCCATGCTCACTTTTTGTCTTTATTTGCTTACTTGAAATCATTTCATGGACATACAGCCACCCTCATTTCAAAATGATGGCGGGGTAGATATAGTAAAAAAATATTCTTTCTAAGATATATGTAGCCACACTCAAAGTTACATATAGGTATTACTTTTCGCTACAACCAATCCCTCTATTTTCCTTATGCCTTCAGTAGAGTTGGGGCTTGGATACTGTTAGCCCAAAACTCCACTGTGCATCATCTTGAATTAACCACACTAATTTTAAGAGCACAACAGAAATGTTAGCATAAAAAGGAAGTGCACCAGAAATGGGTTACTGGCATAAATTTGCTCTTACCACAGGTTTGTTCTTAGAATTTGTTTCTAATTTACCTAGAAATGAAATGGGAACCACTTAACCCAGGGGAGTTTTGGGAAAACTGGCTCAAGATAACGATACTATTAACAAGTAAGGATTTTTCAAAGTAGAATCGTAATTTAATAATATGTAATATTATATAACTGATGGCAGTAAGTTTAGTTATTGCCCTTATCTGATTTACCAAAGTCCTTTGAAATGCAATGTTGTTTCTGGTCTAATTCCATCACAACTTTTGGCCTGAATGTAGTTTATTGTTTTTGTCCTCAAAAATCTTTCTACTGTGACCCCTTGTCTCCCTCTTTCCCCTTTACGCTGTCATGTCTTGGTGGGACACACACCTAGGAATTCCTTTACCAAGTATTTTTATTCCTTTAATGTCCTGCAACTTATGAATTATTTTCCATCAAGATGTTGATAGATAAAGGGTAATGTTCATAATCATATTCTCAAATATGTCAGACTTGTCAGGAGGCTGGCTGATGAGTGGTAAGGCAAACAGCTCTGGCATGCTGTTCCAACCTGAATTTCCACCAATCTCCCCAGTGAGTTTCCCGGATTGAAACAAAACTTCTTAATGTTCACTGCTCAAGTTCAAGAATTCCTGAGCATTTTTTGCCAAAATGGTGGCACAGTCATCTCTGGAAGAAGACTCTTTGTGGAAGCCCTGAGGAGCCACCTGAGAAAGAGTTCAAGCCATGCTCATTGCTTTGGGTTACTGAGTTTGTGGGGTTTGCCTCCTGAGAATCTGACTGTGGGCAGGGAGGGTGTGGCTGTCGGACCTTCAAGGAGAGAATCCGGCTGAGAATGATCCAGGCTTGTGTGAGTGACACAGAACAACATCACAGGTGAAAGGAGTCAGAAATCTGAGAGTGCTGGTACTTGCTTGAACGTGTCCCCAGGCCATCCTTAAACTCAGTGAGGTCTGTTAAAAAATGGAAAGAATGGACGTACTGAACTCAGGAGCTCTGAGGCTCAGGAGGCCTGGTCTGGGATGTGGGAGGAGGATAGGACAGGAAGATATCTGCAGTTGGGCAGGTGCACACCAGCCATCCCACAGCTTCAGCCTGGATGGGGGAAGGTGGGGGTACAAAGGCAGCAGGATTCTAATGGCACATTACAGTGTGGGTCCCAAAGAAATGTACACACCCACTCCTGTACTTTTTTTAGTTGTGTATTGTCTGGTGGCTGCAGGGCTGGGCAGAGCCAAGGTGGCCTCTAGCAAAGAAGGTCAGAGTCCAAGGCAGGTGGGTCTTGTGGAGGACATGCTGCTGCCATAGGGAGACCCTATACTCCAAGGCCTGGGTCATGGCAACTCCAGCAAGTGCAGTGCCCAGGAGGGCAGAAGAGTAGAAGATTGTTTTTGTGGAAATCCAGTTCTGAAAGAAGATAAAACATATCCCATGATTCTCAAAAATCCTTGTGGGAAGGAAGAATGGTCTGGCAATATCTTAAATTTCCGAGACAGTATGTATGCTGGATCCAGGATAACTTGGCCTCTACTTAGATAAGTGCAGTCATAGAAGAGATGGAGTGGAATTCTTCACCTTTTCTGTAGGACCTATGAACTATTGTCTCCATGCATCTAAAGCACCATGCTTCATTTTTCTGATCCTAAACACCTCCACACAGCAAGAAACCCAGAGGTCAAGAGAGGAGACCCCTCACCGAACAAATAGGAGAGCCCATTTCTCTCTCTCTCTCTCTCCCAGTTAAGGGAGAGCCCATTTCTCTCTCTCCCCGCCCCCCTTTGTTATGGGATGTGATTACTATAGTGATGTGATGGAGAAAAACGAGAGAGAATTGCGAGTGATGTTTCAGTAACATAGGCCTTGAGCTGTATTCGTCCTGGGAGCTGAGCTGGAGACATCACCATACCTAATACCTGTGATGTTAACATCATCATGAATCAATAGTGTATCCCAAGAGTCTGCAGATCAGTCTCTGTCTTTGCTGCTGTTTCACCAATGAAGGAGAGGTGTCTGTAAGTGTCACACTGCAGGTGATGGTGTTGATAGGTAAGTGGCATGATGCCCACCTTGCACCAGGTACTATTCTAGAAATACTGTGGGGAGCAAGCCAGCCAGCAAAGCCCCTGTTCTCCTAGAGTTATATGCTAGTGGGTGGAGAAGGATAACTAAATAGGTGATGCTATAATTTTGAATAGTAATCCATGCTGGGAAGAAAATTAAATGGGGTACAGGGATTGAGTGAAACTGGATTTCAGTTGACAGCAGGGCCTTTTGGAAATAGAGTGGTATTTCAGATTCTATGGTGAGGCAACAGACTGAGAATGAATATGGTGGCCTCCAGACAGGACAACACTGATGGTGATTTGCATACTGTAGAGAAACACTGAAGGACCTTGTTGATCCTCTATCATTTAGAACATAGATTTATTATTCTGCTCACATTTGTATGTGAAAGAAAAACTATGTGGTAGGTGAGCGTAGTTAGTGAATCACCAACTGCACTCTTTCTTCCACATCTGGATTTAAAGAGCACCTGCATTTGGAAAGTAGAAGGGAGAGAAGCAGAGTACTTGACAAACATGAAATATCTCTCATTCCTCTAGAATTAGCAATCCAACGTAGGGATCACTAAGCACCCAAGAACCACAATCCTCACTTGAGAGTTTTCTTGATTAGAGGCTACCATGATTGTTCCAAAATGTGTACCAAAGTATTGACAATAGCTACAAATCATGTCCCTAATTATAGGGCTTTTACAAACATCACCTCTTATACTGCATTCCATTTAATAATCTGTAATCCCAGGCTCAGAAAGGTCAAGGCAATTTCTCAAGTTTACATTGATAATTAACAATGTGAATGGATTACAACTCAGAACACATTGTAATCTATCATTCCCGCTAAACACGTGGTACCTCTTACACCTTAAATCTTTCTTCCTTTGCTACAGGTAGTAAGGATTTGGTAAATTTGAATTTCTTTGAGTACATGGAGCTTGCATCAGGAACTCATACAGTTTTTGTTTTGATTAACATATAATGCATTATTAGCCCCAGAACTCATATAGTAAAAAAAATCTGTAATGGCTCAATTCTTTCAGCTTTCCACCTGTTAAAACCATTTTGCTAAGAATATTTATAAATTGAATTTGATTTTTTCTGTTTTGTGTACATGCAGAGATATCACAAATTTTAGAATAGACCAAATGTAGCAATAGGAGGGAATTAAAGATGTAGAGTATTTGCACAATTCACACAAAATCACTCAACTCATGTTGAAGATACATAAACTGAAGTCTACAGTTTAGGTACACTGGAAAGAAAAGATAAATTTCTGAAAATTTCTGAGTAAAGCTTAGAATGTCTAGATAGAATGTATGATATTATATGTGCACTTTTAAAAAGATTATGGCATGCATAGGTGATTCAAAATGAAACAATGTGATTATACTTCTCGTGTTCTCTTTGAGTCTAAAAACTTAACATTTTAAGGGAAGATTCCAGAACCAATAATGTATCCTGAGTGATCCTCAAATAAAGTATTTGAGTTTTATGGCTGATGTTTTTCCTCCAATTTGCCAAAACCCTGTGTTCAGAAGATCATGTCCACTAATTCAATATTGATTTACTCCTAGATCTTTTGTCCTCCTGGGATCTCACGTGAGTTGATGCTTCAAGATAAAGGAAAATTTTGAAAATAGAAAGATTGAACTATTCTGTAAACCCAGGTCTCTTCATGCACACTTGTCTGCTTTCCAGTTTAAGGCAGAGGTGATGTGAACACTGACCCAAACTTAAAATTTATTTTTAGGACCTGCTTAGGGTAATGACATTTTAAACTTTTCACTTAATATTATAGAACCTCATTATATTACTTTGTCCTAGTAAATGGGGGCAGAGGAATGGCTTTGTTTAGTCATATTCTGTGGCATAATATTCACTTCTCTTCCATGGTAACACATTTCCTCCTGTTAATAGAGGATAAATTATTTGAGACACAGTCTTACATGTCTGGTCTTCCATTAGATCATAAATTCCTCGAGGAAATGGACAGCTTTGTCTCTGACATCTAGCGCAGAACATCACATGAAACTGATGCTCAATAAATTTTTATTGGTTGAGTTAATGAGATGGAAAAAGACTACACCAACACATTTAGCAATTTGCTTTTCCTTCTGAATACTTCACCATTTTAATTAATAGTAGCTCCATCCCTCTAGCCTCTCAAACAAGGCAAACAAGCCAGCAAGGAAACAAAAGCCACCACCTGTGTCACCAACAAAATGCTGGAGTCATCCTGAAATTTTTCCTCATACCTCACATCCAATCTTGTGCAAATCTAACGGGTTCTACCTTCAACACATATCTCATAATTCCCAGTAATTCCAATAGAACTGGGAGGTCCTGCGTGAGCCTGTGTCATAGGACCTCTCAAAATTCATGCCTGCCTTGCTTTCCTCACTGCTGTGTTGTGGTGACAGCTGCTGACTAGCATTCCTTGATCACACCAGTCCTGCTCCCTCCTAGCACCTTTGCCTTTGCATTCCTTCTGCCTGAAACACTTCCCAATATCCACAGAAGTTATCCCTCACTTCAGTGAGGCCTTTCCTCCAACGCAGTTCCTCCGTGACGCTTTCCCAGGCAATGTTCTCAAATATCAACACTGCTCCCACCTAACCCTTCCCGGACTGTGTTTCTTCCTTATCACTTGTTGCTATTTATGCCCTTACATATTTACTTATCTTTATGTTTCACCAGAAGCTTCTCTAGGAGTTCCATGAGGGCAAGAATTTTTGTTTGTGTCTCTGTTTGCTTTGCTTTCTTATGTCGGTTTTCTGTATTAGGAAAGATATTCCTACATTCTAGCAGTTTACGGCCCGCATCATCCGAACTTAGCAGCTGCAGGAAAGAGGATAGTTTCTCCCACTTCCTCTGGAAGAAAGTATGAAGATTATTTTCTAGTGGCAAGATCATGCTCCATGTGATGATCTCAGTGTAAACTTGAGGGAAAACAGCCATGTTTACAGACAGCATATGTTCTCTTATTGACATATTGAGTAAGACTAGAGTAGCCAGGCATACAATAGTCTTCTAAGAATTTTTAACCACAAGAGACTTTCAGTGTCTGGGACAAATGATCTGGAGACCCTAACATAGAAATGCAAATAGGAGTAGCTGGAGGGTAGGATGCATCAAAAAGCCAAAGACAATCTAGGTGCAATCAGAACATAGGACACTCCAAAACAGTTCATTGCTTGGAAAACTTTGCCTCAAATGATAAACATTTTTGCCTTGCCTTTAACAAGTAAAATAGGGTATTTCAAGGCTCTTGGTGGGAAGTATAATTTTTGTCCCAAGTGAGATTTTTTTAAAAGTATTTAAATTTGAATACAGTTGGCTCATGTTAAGTTCGTTCCAGGTCTGCAACATAGTGATTCAACTTCTCTGTACATTATTCTCTGTTCACCACCAGTGTAGCCACCATCTTTTCCTATGTAATGCTATCATAATATCATTGTCTATATTCCCTATACTGTAACTTTTATTCCCAGGACTCATTCAAGCTGGTAAGAGATTAATACCCAAAATACATGAGGAACTTATACAACTCAGCACCCAAACACAAACAATCTGATTTTAAAAATGGGCAGAGGACATTTTTCTAAAGAAGACATACAAATGGCTAACAGACACATGAAAAGATGCTCAACATCGCTCATCATCAAAGAAATGCAAATCAAAATCACAATGAGATATCACTTTATACCAGTCAGAATGGGTAAAATATAAAAGACAGGAAATAAAAAGTGTTGCTGAGAATGTGAAGAAAAGGAACTCTCATGGGCTGTTGGTGGGAATGTAAATTGGTGCAGCCACTGTGGAAAAGAGTATAGAGGTTCCTCAAAAAAATCAAAAGTAGAAATTCCATATAATCTACCTCCCTCATTTCCAGATGTAAAAAACCATAATGGCCTTTAGGGGAAAAGGATTAAAAAAATTTAACATGGTTATAATTTTTAGATTGAATGCACCCAACATGTTGAGTGTCTTTGAGAGAGTCTTAAAAGCAAGGATCTCGTATGGAGCATAGTTCTTGGGTTAGTAGGTTTTAGATTGAGGATTTTATAAAAGCACCCCCCCCAAAAAAACCCCACCCAGAACCTGTGATTAGGCAGAATTATAAAATATATTCCACGCAGAAAAAATTCACTTTTATGTTCATAGCCACTAAGCATGATACAGAGTCCTCTCTTGGGGACAGAGAATCATCCAGGACCCCACTGTTGGTTGGCTTCTAGGGCAGGTCCAGACGCCAAGTAGACTGAGGTAAGGAGATAACCACTTGCACTTTGGCTGCATGGAGACTACAGATAAATGAGTCTGAGGAGCAGCCAGGCCACAAGTCAGATTAGGATGGGTTAAAAAGTGAGTGAAAGACAGGGAAATTGAGTTCAACACGGACCTCTCACCTGAGAACTTGGTATTGGAAAGAGCAGGAGTATGGGATGAGATAGCCAGAGGGGAATAAGAGGCCAAGGAAGCTTATTTCAAATCTGGGAGGTAAGAGAGCAGGTCTGGGAACAATCCAGAAAAAAAGGATGAAGGAAGAGATATGATTTAATGGCTGCCTATATTTCTTGAGAAAAGGAGGGAAGATAGGATCCAGTGCTTAAATGAAAAGACTGGGTTTCAAAAAGGATCAGAGAGAAACTTGGGGGTGTGAGTCAAGATGGTGGAAAAGTAGCAGGCTGAGACGACATCAGGTAGCAGGAGATCAGCTAGATAGCTTATCTAAACTTTGCGAGCACCTACAAATCCAACGGGAAATCAAAGTGAAGAACAGCAACAATTCTAGAAACAGAAAATCGATCACTTTCTGAAAGGTAGGACCTGCGGAGACGTGAATCCAAAGTGATGGGAAGATAGACTGCGGGGGGAAGGGCCGGCTCCCGGCAAGCGGTGGAACAACAGAGCACAAAATCAGGACTTTTAAAAGTCTGCTCCATGGAGGGACATCGCTCCAGATGCTAAACCGGGGGGAAGCCCATGAGGGGGCAGTGTAACCCCAGGTCCCCTTGGGTCACAGAAGGTCCGGGGGTGTCTGAGTGTCGCAGAGCTTGCAGGTATTAGAGCGGGGAAGCTGGCAACAGGGACAAAGCCGAGGAGTGAGCTATCAGCTCGGGATTACATTGAATGGGTCGCAGGCTGGGAGAGCTCAGAGCACGGCCGGAGGACAAGGAGACAGAAGCGACCGGGCGCTTTTCTCCAAGTGTGAGTGATTGAGCGCTTTCCCCCAAGTGCAGCCAGAGCCCAGGGAGACAGGGGCGGTTGGGCGTTTTTCTCTGAGGGCGCAATGCAGAGTGGGACCCCGAGCTCTCGCTCCTCCGGGCCAGAGATTGGGAGGCCGCCATCTTCATTCCTGTCCTCCAGAGCTCAACGGAAAGAGCTCAGGGAACAAAAGTTCCTGAAGCAAACCCAAGCAGATTACTTAGCACAGACCCTGGTAAGGGCGGTGCAATTCCGTCTGGGGCAAAGACACTTGAGAATCACTTCAACAGGCCTCTCCCCCAGAAGATCAAGAAACCCAGCCAAGACCAACTTCACTCACCAAGGAGAACAGTGGAATTCCAGAGGAGGAGAAAGCAAATCTTATCTGGACAAAATGACAAGGCGGAAAAACTCACCACAGAAAAAAGAGCAAAAGGCAGTATCGAAGGCTGGGGACCTAATCAATACAGACATTGGTAATATGACATATCTAGAGCACAGAATAACGATTCTCAAGGATCTAGATGGGCTAACAAAAGGCATAGAAGATATTAGAGAAACGCTCTCTGGAGAGATAAAAGCCCTTTCTGGAGAAATAAAAGAACTAAAATCTAACCAAGCTGAAATAAAAAAGCTATTAATGAGGTGCAATAAAAAATGGAAGCTCTTACTGCTAGGATAAATGAGGCAGAAGAAAGAATTAGTGACTTAGAAGACCAAATGACAGAGAATAAAGAAGCTGAGCAAAAGAGAGACAAATACTGGACCATGAGGAGAGAATTTGAGAGACAAATGACACCATAAGATGACACAACATTAGAATAATTGGGATTCCAGAAGAAGAAGGAAGCGAGAGGGGAGCAGAAGGTATACTAGAGAGAATTATTGGAGACAATTTCCCCAATATGGCAAAGGAAACAAGCATCAAAATCTAGGAGGTGCAGAGAACCCGCCTCAAAGTCAATAAGAATAGGTCCACACCTCCTCACCTGATAGTAAAATTTACAAGTCTTAGAGACGAAGAGAAAATCCTGAAAGCAGCCTGGGAAAAGAAGTCTGTAACATAGAAGGGTAAAACCATTAGATTGGCAGTGGACCTATCCACAGAGACCTGGCAGACCAGAAAAAACTGGCATGATATATTCAGAGCACTGAACGAGAAAAACATGCAGCCAAGAATACTATATCCAGCTAAGCTATCATTGAAAATAAGAGAGATAAAAAGCTTCCAGGATAACTGAAAGAATTTGCAAACACCAAACCAGCTCTACAGGAAATATTGAAAGGGGTCCTCTAAGCAAAGAGAGACCCTAAAAGTAGTAGATCAGAAAGAAACAGACATAATTTACAGTAACAGTCACCTTACAGACACTACAATGGCATTGAATTCATATCTCTCAATAGTTACCCTGAATGTTAATGGGCTAAATGCCCCAATCAAAAGACACAGGGTATCAGAACGGATTCAAAAACAAAACCCATCAATATGCTGCCTACAAGATACTCCTTTTAGACCTGAAGACACCTCCAGATTTAAAGTGAGGAGGTGGAAAAGAATTTACCATGCTAATGGCCATCAAAAGAAAGCTGGGATGGCAATCCTTATATCAGATCACTTAGATTTTAAGCCAAAGACTATATTAAGAGATGAGGAAGGACACTATATCATACTCAAAAGGTTTGTCCAACAAGAAGACCTAACAATTTTAAATATCTATGCCCCTAACATGTAGCAGCCAACTATATAAACCAATTAATAACAAAATTAAAGAAATACATTGACAATAATACAATAATAGTAGGGGACTATAACACTCCCCTCACTGAAATGGACAGGTCATCCAAGCAAAAGATCAACAAGGAAATAAAGGCCTTAAATGACACACTGGACCACATGGACATCACAGATATATTCAGAACATTCCATCCCAAAGCAACAAAATCTACATTCTTCTTTAGTGCACATGGAACATTCTCCAGAATAGACCACATCCTGGGTCATAAATCAGGTCTCAACTGGTATCAAAGGATTGGGATCATTCCCTGCATATCTTCAGACCACAATGCTGTGAAGCTAGAACTCAATCACAGGAGGAAATTTGGAAAGAACCCAAATACATGGAGACTAAACAGTATCCTTCTAAAAAATGAATAGGTCAACCAGGAAATAAAAGAAGAATTGAAAAAATTCATGGAAACAAATGATAATGAAAACACAATGGTTCAAAATCTGTGGGACACAACAAAGACAGCCCTGAGAGGAAAACATATAGCGGTACAAGCCTTTCTCAAGAAACAAGAAAGGTCTCAGGTACACAACCTAACCCTACACCTAAAGGAGCTGGAGGAAGAACAAAAAAGAAAGCCTAAACCTAGAAGGAGAAGAGAAATCATAAAGATCAGAGCAGAAATCAATGGAATAGAAACTATAAAAACAATAGAACATATCAACAAAACTAGGAGCTTGTTTTTTGAAAGAATTAATAAGATTGACAAACCCCTGGTCAGACTTATCAAAAAGAAAAGAGAAAGGACCCAAATAAATAAAATCATGAATGAAAGGGGAGAGATCACAACCAACACCAAAGAAATACAAACAATTATAAGAACATACTATGAACAACTCTACGCCAACAAATTCGACAATCTGGAAAAAATGGATACATTTCTAGAGACATATAAACTACTGCAACTGAATCAGGAAGAAATAGAAAACCCTAACAGACCCATAACCAGTAAGGAGATTGAAACAGTCATAAAAAATCTCCAAACAAACAAAAGTCCAGGACCAGACAGCTTCCCAGGGGAATTCTACCAAACATTTAAAGAAGAATTAATTCCTATTCTCGTGAAACTGTTCCAAAAAATAGAAATGGAAGGAAAACTTCCAAACTCATTTTATTAGGCCAGCATCACCTTGATCCCAAAACCAGACAAGGATCCCATCAAAAAAGAGAATTACAGACCAATATCCTTGATGAACACAGATGCGAAAATTCTCACCAAAATACTGGCCAATAGGATCCAACAGCACATTAAAAGGATTATCACCACGACCAAGTGGGATTTATTCCAGGCTGAAAGGTTAGTTTAGCATCTCCGAATCAATCAACGTGATGCAATACATTAATAAAAGAAAGAACAAGAACCGTATGATACTCTCAAAGATGCTGAAAAAGTATTTGACAAAGTACAGCATCCCTTCCTGATCAAAACTCTGCAAAGTGTAGGGATAGAGGGCACATACCTCAATATTATCAAAGCCATCTATGAAAAACCCACCACAAATATCACTCTCAATACAGAAAAACTGAAAGCTTTTCTGCTAAGGTCAGAAACATGGCAGGGATGTCCATTATCACCACTGCTATTCAACATAGTACTAGAAGTCCTAGCCTCAGCAATCAGACATCAGAAGGAAATTAAAGGCATCCAAATTGGCAAAGAAGAAGTCAAACTATCACTCTTTGCAGAAGATATGATACTATATGTGGAAAACCCAAAAGACTCCACTCCAAATCTTCTAGAACTTGTACAGGAATTCAGTGAAGTGTCAGGATATAAAATCAATGCACAGAAATCAGTTGCATTTCTCTACACCAACAAAGAGACAGAAGAAAGAGAAGTTAAGGAGTCAATCCCATTTACAATTGCACCCCAAACCATAAGATACCTAGGAATAAACCTAACCAAAGAGGCACAGAATCTATACTCAGAAAACTATAAAGTACTCATGAAAGAAATTGAGGAAGACACAAAGAAATGGAAAAATGCTCCATGCTCATGGATTGGAAGAACAAATATTATGAAAATGTCTATTCTACCTAAAGCAATCTACATATTTAATGCAATCCCTATCAAAATCCCATCCATTTTTTTCAAAGAAATGGAACAAATAATCCTAAAATTTGTATGGGACCAGAAAAGACCTCAAAGAGCCAGAGGAATATTGAAAAAGAAAGCCAAAGTTGGTGGCATCACAATTCCAGACTTCAAGCTCTATTACAAAGCTGTCATCGTCAAGACAGCATGGTACTGGCACAAAAACAGACACATAGATCAATGGAACAGAATAGAGAGCCCAGAAATGGACCCTCAACTCTAAGGTCAACTAATCTTTGACAAAGCAGGAAAGAATGTCCAATGGAATAAAGACAGTTTCTTCAACAAATGGTGTTGGGAAAATTGGACAGCCACATGCAGAAAAATGAAATTGGACCATTTCCTTACACCACACATGAAAATAGACTCAAAATGGATGAAGGACCTCAATGTGCGAAAGGAATCCATCAAAATCCTTGAGGAGAACACAGGCAGCAACCTCTTCGACCTCAGCCACAGCAACATCTTCCTAGGAACATCACCACAGGCATGGGAAGCAAGGGCAAAAACGAACTATTGGGATTTCATCAAGATCAAAAGCTTTTGCACAGCAAAGGAAACAGTTAACAAAACCAAAAGACAACTGACAGAATGGGAGAAGATATTTGCAAATGGCATATCAAATAAAGGGCTAGTGTCCAAAATCCATAAAGAGCTTAGCAAACTCAACACCCAAAGAACAAATAATCCAATCAAGAAGTGGGCAGAGGACATGAACAGACATTTCTGCAAAGAAGACACCCAGATGGCCAAGAGACACATGATAAAGTGCTCCACATCACTTGGCATCAGGGAAATACAAATCAAAACCACAATGAGATACCACCTCACACCAGTCAGAATGGCTAAAATTAACAAGTCAGGAAATGACAAATGCTGGCAAGGATGCGGAGAAAGGGGAACCCTCCTACGCTGTTGGTGGGAATGCAAGCTGGTGCAACCACTCTGGAAAACAGCATGGAGGTTCCTTAAAATGTTGAAAATAAAGCTACCTTACGACCCAGCAATTGCACTACTGGGTATTTACCCTAAAGATACAAACGTAGTGATCCGAAAGGGCACGTGCACCCGAATGTTTATAGCAGCAATGTCCACAATAGCCAAACTATGGAAAGAACCTAGATGTCCATCAACAGATGAATGGATAAAGAAGATGTGGTATATACACACAATGGAATACTATGCAGCCATCAAAAGAAATGAAATCTTGCCATTTGTGGATGGAACTAGAGGGTTCCATACTAGAGGGTATTATGCTTATCGAAATAAGTCATTCGGAGAAAGACAACTATCACATGATCTCCCTGATATGAGAAAGTGGAGATGCAATGTGGGGGGACTGGGGGGTAGGAAAAGAAAAAATGAAAGAAGATGGGATTGGGAGGGAGACAAACCATAAAAGACTCAATCTCAAAAAACAGACTGAGGATTGCTGGGGAGAGGGAGGACGAGAGAGGGTGGTGGGGATATGGACATTGGGTAGGGTATGTGCTATGATGAGTGCTGTGAAATGTGTAAACCTGGCGATTTACAGACCTGTACCCCTGGGGATAAAAATACAGTATACGTTTATTTAAAAAAATAAATTAATTTAAAAAAAAAGGATCAGAGAAACTTCTCTCTTGGTATCAGGAAGAGGACTGAGCATTTGCACACAGATGAAAAGTGGGACAGGAACACATGACTGGTTGGTTTCATTTCCTCAGTGAGGTTGTCAGGTATGGGAGGGGATACAGCTTTCTTTGGAGTGTCTCTCAGGAAACAGGTAACTTCCCTGCACCTCAATTTCCTAACCCGTGAGATGGTTATAGTATTAATGGTTGTTGTGAAGATTGATAATCTGTATAAAAAAGTTAGCTCTATTCATAATCCTACAGTAAATGCTCGTGATTTTTTTTCTCTCTAATGAATAGATAGCCTCCTCTTTACCATCATTGAAGAAGAACCTCTGTAATTTCATATCACAGTATAAACCAGAGCTGAAGAAGAGGTATGAGCATTAGTGTTTATAGTAGAATTAAATGAGTAAGCAGGGAGGTTTGGTGGAAATTGGATATGTACAAACATAAATGCTGTTAGGATTGATAAAGCTGATAGTTTCAAAGACTCTTGAAATACTATGTGAATAAAAACTGCACACAGATTAAAAAAACACAACAACTGAAAAGTGACAGTATTTATTATTAGTTAAAACATTTGCTTAGAGGTGTAAAAAATTTAATGTCTATTTTAGGCTATGAATGTGTTGGATTTGGTTGAGTCTGCATATTTGAAAACCTTCTATAATCTGGAAAGTTACTCAGTGAAACAGTGTGTGTCATGATGAGATTTCACTCAAGTCAAGCAAAGATTTTTATATTGCTTTTCACATAGAAGGACTTCTTTATGAGTATTTTGAAATGAACATGTCAGAACTACAGTTATAATTTCTTTGCATGATTAGGATTTCTCTGTCCGATCATTCTGAAAGGCAAGATTTTTGGCATTTCACTCCTCAAAACAGCTGTTCTGGCTTTGGATGTAGGCTTAGTTTGAGAGTTGAAAGTGAAAAAGTTCTTATAGTCTCAATCGGTACATCCTTTACCATTAAATTCAGCTGCTTTTAAGGTTTGAAAAAACATATTTAGCTGTTTAAAAATGTTATTTTCAGGGGTGCCTGGGTGGCTCAGTTGGTTACGCTTCCAACTCTTGCTTTTATTTCTGGTTGTGGTCTCAGGGTGATGAACTCCAGCCCCAAGTTTGGCTCTAGGCTCAGCGGGGAGCCTGCTTGTCTCCCTCTGCCTCTCCCCCCACTTGATCCCAGGATCTCTCTCTTGCAAATAAATAAATAAATCTTTTAAAAAATGCTATTTTCACCTGTCAAGTAGATGTCAAAAATGTTGAATGCCACAATGAGGCAAAAATACTGATATCAAATATATTGATATTGATATACTGATATCAAATATCAAAAATATTGAGGGGATCCTGGGTGGCTCTATCAGTTAGGTGCTGACTCTTTGTTTTGGCTCAGGTTATGATCCTAGGGTTGTGAGATCAAGGCCTGCATCGGGCTCTGTGCTCAGCATGGAGTCTTCTTGAGATTCTCTGCCTCTGTCTCTCCCTCTGCCTCTACTCCCTCCTCCAAAATAAATAAATAAAATCTTTCAAAAATATTGATACACTTTCATGTTTACTCTTTTAAGGAATGCTGCTTTTTAATTTCTTTCTTCCTTTCCTCCTTTTCCTTCTTTTGTAGGTTTCTGTATTCTTTTATCTTCAGCATGACTTTAAGCTCAGATCACCAGACTGCAGGACACTGGAGCTGAAGGAATGTTTCTTTTTTCATCTTAATTTTCAAAGTAAAAAGGCAACAAAAATAACTTATAAATGGTAACAATAATCTGACATGGCTATATAACATATGCATAGAATATGAAGCAATTTAGTAATTTAACACTGAGATTTTCAAATTGTGTTTCTCTTAACAAAGTATTAAATATAAACAACCTTAAATGCCTTTTTCTTTCTTATTTTTCTGTCCTTTCTCACCTTGGACAAAGTCTTGACCAATTTTGTTCTATGTACTCCAGAATTTATTTTAGGATATCTCATTTGAAATTCAAAAAAGTATTTCATCTACCAACTAAAACCATTGAAATCAGTGAATACAGCACAAGCCCTGCAGATTTCACAGGAAAAATAAAGGCTACGGCTGGATAGCATCTCAGCCTCTTACCCATGTTATTCCCTGGCCATCCCCTTCCCATCAGCATCAGTGGGAGAAATGGCTTCTCCATGTCATAGCCCTATGTCCTTGATTCCTTTAGATCCTACCCTATTGACTATTTCATCTTCTTCCTCTTTATAGCCTTTGTCACCTTATTATTTAATAATGTTTAAGAATTTAAAAACACTTATTGTTTTGTCTCTAGTCTGATTCATCATTTAGCTATCAAAGTTAGCTAAGATCTATTTTCCTCCAACTCCTACAAAACAGGATTCTAAGAGTGTTCTTTTTCCGAGTCCACTGACACCTGCTTCAGCCTTCACTAATTCACTGAAATTATCCCCATTCATGACCTTCTAGTTGTTAAATTCAATGAATTTTTCAGTCTTTTTCTGATACTAATGGGAATAACTATTCAAAATTGCTGGCTTAAAGGAAAGAGAAGTTTATGAGATCAAGAAGAAAGTATTTCCAATAAGATCCACCATTTTCCTGAAATGTAACCATCTGCAAAAAACATGTGTGGGTTTGGTCCTGTCCTTCATCACTGGGTTACAGCACTACTGAAATGTTTGTAAGACATATGAACAGAGTCTGCTTTTCTTTCTGTTTTTTTTTTTTTCCTTCTCAAAAATGAACTGAAGGGTATGATTTAGGCAGCACATTTCTCTCTTATGCTCATGTGTGTGACTGTCATTAGGCTTCTGTAGCAAGCATGGTTAACTGTGAACAGTTCAACTATGGTTTATACATGACAGATAAGTTCCAAGGATGTTGTCCATTTGTAGCTGGGGATGGGTCTCTGAATTCCCCTTTTTACTTGGACATGACCTGAATACCCACATGAACTCCTAGATGGAGCAGCAGAATTTAAACAGTGTTTAAAACCAGACTCCAGGCTCTGGAATCAGACTGCGTGGTAGATGGCACAGCGCTGCAGCTTGGATATGTTACCTAACATCCTGTTCCTCAGTTTCCTAATCTGTAAAATAGAAGCAATTGTAGTAAGTTATTATTTGTGTTAAAAGAGATGTAAATCTTTTAGGTAAGATCTTGATATCTAGGAAGTACTCAATAAGCTTTAGCTGGTATTAGTATTAGAATTAAAATTGGAATTAAGATGAGGATGAAAATAGCATGAGAATTTGTCTTTAACATGTTATTTTATTTTATTTATTTATTTTAAAATTTATTTTATTTTAAATTTTTAAATTTTTAATTTTTAAATTTTTTACTTTTATTTATCTATTTTTATTTTATTATTTTTATTTATTAATTATTATATATTAATTTATTATTATTTATTTATTGTAACATTTTTAACATGTTATTGGGCTGGCTTTAGGCTCACCAGTGAAACCTTATGTCTAAATTTTGGAAGAAAGATGAGGAAAGGGGGGACCAGAAATCACAGCAAAAAAATGGGTAAGGTCACAGTAAGTGACAATTATTTATGTGAAGACTACCTTAATACACATAATAGTGAGAATATATCTGCCTTTAAATAATAAGTAAATGTTTTACAAAAATCACATGTCCTCATAGTCAAGAAATGCCAATTGGTTTGAAATACAAAATCATAACAATAAACCTTATAATATCTTTTGGATGCATTTTAGGCTCTACTCTGTTGAGTAACCTACCTGCCAGCATTTAGAATAGTAAATTAATAGCTATTTTTAAAAGCTGACAAAAAGACATTTCTGGTCTACTTAGTTTCTAAAGAACATGAGGTTATGGATAGCCCTTTTAAAAATTATATTTCCATAAACCAGACTAAGTTGTTAGTTTTCTACTATGTCAGGCCTTGCTCTTTGTGTAAATATGAATGCAAATTTTCTACTAAATAATAGTGTGCAAAGTCTTAGCCATGACTCCTTTCCCTCATTTATAAAACATGGGGTACATTAATGACAAGATGTCTCACATCTCTTGCAGGGTTGTTATCGACTATGTGACTCTGGGTGTAAAGCAATTACACTGACATACCCTCATGTTACTCTTGAGTTATTGTTGCCACAAGGTGCTGTAATCACATTATGTAGAAAAAAAAATCATGGCTCTATCAAATGGAATATTTTTTTAAAGATTTTATTTATTTATTTGACAGAGAGAGATCACAAGTAGGCAGAGAGGCAGGCAGAGAGAGAGAGAGAGGGAAGCAGGCTCCCCACTGAGCAGAGAACCCGACGCAGGTCTCGATCCCTGGACCCTGAGACCATGACCCGAGCCGAAGGCAGCAGCTTAACCCACTGAGCCACCCAGGCACCCCTCAAATGGAAATTTGCTGTCAGTTTTCAAGTTAAATTGTAAGCAGATAGTGGTTTCAAAAGGAATTTAAAATGTCTTTGGTGGGTCCTCTGGGTGGTGTAATTTGTTGAGCTTCTGATTCTTGATATTGGCTCAGGTCGTGATTTCAGGGTCCTGAGATGGAGCCCCACGTGGGGCTCCATGCTCAGCACAGAGTCTACTTGAGACTCTCTTTCTCCCTCCGCCCATCCCCCACCTGCTCATTTTTTCTCTCTCTCTCTCAAATAAGTAAATCTTTAAAAATAAGTCTTATAAATAAATAAATAAATAATAAAGTGTCCCTGACATTGACATTATTCTTTTTTTCTTTCTTTTTTTAAATTAACATATAATGTATTATTAGCCCCAGGGGTACATGTCTGGGAATCACCAGGTTTACACACTTCACAGCACTCACTATAGGACATACCCTCCCCAATGTCCATAACCCAACCACCCTCTCCCTACCCCCCTCCCCCGGCAACCTTCAGTTTGTTTTGTGAGATTAAGAGACTCTTACAGTTTGTCTCCCTCCCGATCCCATCTTGTTTCATTTATTCTTTTCCTACCCCCCAAACCCCCATGTTGCTTCTCGACTTCCTTATATCAGGGAGATCATATGATAGCTATCTTTCTCTGATTGACTTATTTCGCTAAGCATAATACCCTCTAGTTCCATCCACGTCATCACAAATGGCAAGATTTCATTTCTTTTGATGGCTGCATAGTATTCCATTGTGTGTATATACCACATCTTCTTTATCCATTCATCTGTGGAAGGACATCTAGGTTCCTTCCATAGTTTGGCTATTGTGGACATTGCTTCTATAAACATTCAGGTGCACATGCCCTTTCGGATCACTACGTTTGTATCTTTAGGGTAAATACCCAGTAGTGCAATTGCTGGGTCATAAGGTAGCTTTATTTTCAACATTTTAAGGAACCTCCATGCTGTTTTCCAGAGTGGTTGCACCAGCTTGCATTCCCACCAACAGCGTAGGAGGGTTCCCCTTTCTCTGCATCCTCGCCAGCATCTGTCATTTCCTGACTTGTTAATTTTAGCCATTCTGACTGGTGTGAGGTGGTATCTCATTGTGGTTTTGATTTGTATTTCCCTGATGTCGAGTGATGTGGAGCACTTTATCATGTGTCTCTTGGCCATCTGGGTGTCTTCTTTGCAGAAATGTCTGTTCATGTCCTCTGCCCACTTCTTGATTGGATTATTTGTTCTTTGGGTGTTGAGTTTGTTAAGCTCTTTATAGATTTTGGATACTAGCCCTTTATCTGGTATGTCGTTTGCAAATATCTTCTCCCAGTCTGTCAGTTGTCTTTTGGTTTTGTTAACTGTTTCCTTTGCTGTGCAAAAGCTTTTGATCTTGATGAAATCCCAATAGTTCATTTTTGCCCTTGCTTCTGTTGTCTTTGGCGATGTTCCTAGGAAGAAGTTGCTGCGGTTGAGGTCAAAGAGGTTGCTGCCTGTGTTCTCCTCAAGGATTTTGATGGACTCCTTTCTCACATTGAGGTCCTTCATCTATTTTGAGTCTATTTGCCTGTGTGGTGTAAGGAAATGGTCCAATTTCATTTTTCTGCATGTGGCTATCCAATTTTCCCAACACCATTTGTTGAAGAAACTGTCTTTTTTCCACTGGGCATTCTTTCCTGCTTTGTCAAAGATTAGTTGACCTTAGAGTTGAGGGTCCATTTCTGGGCTCTCTATTCTGTTCCATTGATCTATGTGTCTGTTTTTGTGCCAGTACCATGCTGTCTTGATGATGACAGCTTTGTAATAGAGCTTGAAGTCTGGAATTGTGATGCCACCAACTTTGGCTTTCTTTTTCAATATTCCTCTGGCTCTTTGAGGTCTTTTCTGGTCCCATACAAATTTTAGGATTATTTGTTCCATTTCTTTGAAAAAAATGGATGGGATTTTGATAGGGATCGCATTAAATGTGTAGATTGCTTTAGGTAGCATAGACATTTTCATAATATTTGTTCTTCCAATCCATGAGCATGGAGCATTTTTCCATTTCTTTGTGTTTTCCTCAATTTCTTTCATGAGTACTTTATAGTTTTCTGAGTACAGATTCTTTGTCTCTTTGGTTAGGTTTATTTTTAGGTATCTTATGGTTTTGGGTGTAATTATAAATGGGATTGACTCCTTAATTTCTCTTTCTTCTGTCTCGTTGTTGGTGTAGAGAAATGCAACTGATTTCTGTGCATTGATTTTATATCCTGACACTTTACTGAATTCCTGTACAAGTTCTAGCAGATTTGGAGTGGAGTCTTTTGGGTTTTCCACATATAGTATCATATCATCTGTGAAGAGTGATAGTTTGAATTCTTCAATTTGGATGCCTTTAATTTTTTTTGTTGTTGTTGTTGTATGATTACAGAGGCTAGGACTTCTAGTACTATGTTGAATAGCAGTGGTGATAATGGACATCGCTGCCATGTTCCTGACCTTAGTGGGAAAGCCCTCAGCTTTTCTGAATTTAGAGTGGTATTTGTGGTGGGTTTTTCATAGATGGCTTTGATGATGTTAAGGTATGTATGCTCTATCCCTACACTTTGCAGAGTTTGATCAGGAAGGGATGCTGTACTTTGTCAAATGCTTTTTCAGCATCTATTGAGAATATCATATGGTTCTTGTTCTTTCTTTTATTAATGTATTGTATCACATTGATTGATTTGTGGATGTTGATCCAACCTTGAAGCCCAGGAATAAATGCCACTTGTTCATGGTGAATAATCCTTTTAATGTACTATTGAATCCTATTGGCTACTATTTTGGTGAGAATTTTCGCATTTGTGTTCATCAAGGATATTCTTCTGTAATTCTCTTTTTTGATGGGATCTGGTTTTGGGATCAAAGTAATGTTGGCCTCATAAAATGATTTTGGAGGTTCTCCTTCCATTTCTATTTTTTGAACAGTTTCAGGAGAATAGGAATTAGTTCTTCTTTAAATGTTTGGTAGAATTCCCCTGGGAAGCTGTCTGGCTCTGGGCTCTTGTTTGTTGGGAGATTTTTGATGATTGCTTCAATCTCCTTACTGGTTATGGGTCTGTTTGGGTTTTCTATTTCTTCCTGGTTATTTTAGGAATGCATCCATTTCTTCCAGATTGTCAAATTTGCTGGCGTAGAGTTGCTCATAATATGTTCTTATAATTGTTTGTATTTCTTTGTTGTTGGTTATGATATCACCTCTTTCATTCATGATTTTATTTATTTGGGTCCTTTCTCCTTTCTTTGTTTTCTGGGGTAGGGGCCTGCCACGTGGGTTGTCAGTCAATGATGTTTCCTGAGTTAAGTCCTCCCGCCCCCCTCAAGGGGGTGGGCTCTGAGGAAACTGTTTTTTTTTTCAGGCTTTTGTTCTCTGGTGGTTTTTATGCTTGTTCACTTTTTTTTTTCTCTCACCTTGACCGCCTTTGATGGTTTTTGTAGTTTTAGAGGAAAACAAACCGCACCCTGATCTCCCTCTCAGAGAGAAACCTCAGTCTGGGTGCAGAGCCTAAATAAGTTCCCCCTTGGCCAGTGGCAGAGCAGGTTCCAAGTTGCAGACCCTGGAGGCGCAGGATCTTTTGCTTGTACCCAAAGCCAAGGCAGTGGCAGCTGTCTGGGAGCTCCCGACCGCAGAGAGGTTCCAAGCAGCAATCGCACACTGAGATTTTGCCGCTGGCCTGGGCTGGGAGTGCCCGGCTTGCGCGCACCTCTTTCAGAGGCGGCGCGCGTCTTGGGCACTGAGAACGGAGTGCTGGTCCGTAATCACCAGGCTGGGCTTTTGCGCACCTCTGTCAGGGGAGAGTTTGGGGCGCGCGGCTTAGGCTTTGAAACAATGGTGCGGGTCAAAGCGCGCCGGCCGGGCCTTTGTAACTCAGGGGAGCATGAGGGACATGCGCGCGTATCTCAAGCTTTGTGGTAGGGCTCGCGCGTTCTGCCGACCGGCGTGGCTCCTATCCCCTCACAGGAACTAGAACCCACGCATTCTCGGGCGTGCTGGCGGCTTAGGGACCAAGAGCTGGTTTCTCTGCCGCACTCTCTCTGTCTCAGCACCACGGGAGGCTGTCCTGGGACCGGGGACTTAAGCCTCTGTCCCTAGCCGCCCTGATTCCCACAATTTCCCCCCACGATCCTTTGCTCTTTTGGAATGCTTTCAACCAGTCTCCAAGTTAATGCTGGTCCCCAGATGCAGGACACTCTCACTCGTATTGGGGTATTACTTTCCAACCGGTCGCCTCTGGTGGCTCCCTCCACCTTTTGTTTATCTTCTGATATCAGTCCGCTGCCATTCCCATTTCGTTTTACCTGCCCACTGGCGTCTTCTGCCCCTGTAGAGATCCAGACGTGTATAATTCTGATCTCAGGCTGATTTCACGGGTGATTGAAGTTCTTTGGTAGGTAATCAGCTCACTTTGGGGTACCGGCTGAAAAGGTGCCTCCTCCTACTCCCCCGCCATCTTGTCCCCCTCCTCCCCTTTCTCTTTTCTTTTTGTTAAGTCTGGCCAAGGGCTTATCAATCTTATTAATTCTTTCAAAGAACCAGCTCCTAGTTTCGTTGATTTGTTCTATTGTTTTTTTGGTTTCTATTTCATTGATTTCTCCTCTGATCTTTATTATTTCTCTTCTTCTGCTGGGTTTAGACTTTCTTTGTTGTTTTTTTCTCCACTTCCTTTAAGTGTAGGGTTAGGTTGTGTATTTCAGACTTTTCTTGTTTCTTGAGAAATGCTTATACCGCTATATATTTTCCTCTCAGGATTGCCTTTGCTGTGTCCCACACATTGAACCACTGTGTTTTCATTATCATTTGTTTCCATGAATTTTTTCAATTCTTCTTTAATTTCCTGGTTGACCCTTTCATTTTTTAGAAGGATGCTCTTTAGTCCTGACATTGACATTGTTCTAATTACAAAAACACTGTGTTGGAGAGAGAGCAAAGAGAACAAAAATAATACAGTAGTTTACAGTGGAAGAGAAGAAACTATAGCATCAGGCAAGTCAACTAGTATCTGTCATTGGCTTCTGAGTCAGGTCATATAGTCAGAGCACACACCCAATCATTTCCAGATTCATATTGAAATAATTAAAGAAGTTTGAAAATAAAGAAGCCCCCATATTAGTGCTAAAAACCAGAGAGAGGGGAAAGTTGACTTTGGTGTTTTGTCAAATTTCTTCAACTTGAGATCTAGATGGAGTCAGTGTGAAATAAAAGTCAACCTAATTCACAATGCCATAGGAAGGAAAAACTAACCAATTAACCAAGGGACCTCAAAAGAATTCTACAAATCTTCTTTCTGTACAATTATGACTACTTAGACAAACATACAATCACTTGAAAATTAAAATAACATTCTCCAGAATAATGACTTGATAAAGAGGAAGTAACTATAATCATTTATGGTTTATAAGATAAAGGAAAATACTGCATATAAAATTTAAGAGGATAGAGCAAACATAAGACTCCAATGAAAATGTACGGGCTTAACTGTTTCGCCTATTTAATAAGAAAAATGAAAAAAGAAAAAAAGTAAGAATTTAGCTCTAGTTTTTTTTTCCTTGCTGTCTTATTTGTAGCATTCTGATTATCAAATGCTCTAAAAAAACATTCTTTAGAAAACAGGGCATGACCTCACCTAGCTTTCTGCTCAGGTCTCCACCATACCTGTCATTCTCCTTTACCACTCTGAATAGTGGAGGCTTTTCCTGGGCTCCCACCTGTTACACACTCTAATGGTTTCATCTATTCCTATGGCTTTAGTGATCTCTGACATGTGATTGGAGCTTACCATTGTATTTCAAAGAGTAGTTCTTTCACTAAATATTTAAATGCTTACCTCTTTCACCTCCCTTTTATCACCTACACCTGGGTTTTTATCATTTCTTATTTAAATAACCTCAAAACAAAAAACAAAAAACAAAAAACCTCTGGCATTTGTTCTTGTCACTCTCTACTTGATTCTCTGAGATTAATCAGAAGGAACTTTTAAAATATGCAAATATATTGTACCACTCCTCTACTTAAATCTTCTCAATATGTTCCCATTGGCTCTATAATAGAGATAAACATTTTTAACATAGCCTATGATGTCCTTTTTAATGTGGCCCTTGTTTATCTGCCCAGGCTCATATCGAGGCCTTCTTCCTCTTGCCCCTCGTATCTTTCTTTGGTTACTAGATCATGTCATGTTGAATGTGCTAATTGCCAGCTCTCAAATTTTTGCAGCATATTCCTTTCTTTCAGTAAATACACAGAAAGAAATCTATTAAAACTTATATGAAGTCTGAAGTATTTGATCTTTTTTCCTATTTTTGTTATTCCATTTAGTTATTATTGCATTATTCCCAAAGCCAATCCTAGAAGTCATACTCATATACACTTATATTTCCTGAATACCATATTTTTAACCTACTTCTTGCTTCATAAATAGTTTGTTATTTTAACTGCACATTAAACCATATTACTTAGAACTTCTGTGTATAATAAACTTTGTTTTCCTGTGCCTCTTCTGTACCTTCTTGTGGCCACCCGTGACTCACCATCTCATGAAACAATACAAAACATCATCGGACAGAAAAAATTCATTCTAAGTCAGTTTTTGCAACTCCCCCACACCTTTTCATCACCTCCTATAGAGAAAAATTGAGTTAAGACAAATTAAATACTGAGGGATAAGATTTGTCAGGTAGGTGTGAGCTTTGTAGAACCACAAACGTTATAATATACGGTTTATTTCACTCCATTTCCACAAAACCCACTTTTTGCCTCTTTGAAGATGATATCACCCCATTAAAAATGCATGTTCCAGATTGAATAACTCAGACCCGAAGAATTTTCCTTCTGATGGGGAGGGCAGTCCAAGGGCATTTTAAGGACTTATTCCTGGAAGCTCACACTAGAGTCTGTTTCTGAAGTCCTTCCAATACCTCTGTAGACCATTTATATCCACAAATAAAGTTTCTTCTGGACAAGCCAAAAATGGATTCTTCAACTACATATCCTGTATATTGAATCCTATTACTGAATACAAAGCTATGCACATATGTAGGGTGAAGCTCCAGGAAGGACTGGGGAACTGTAAGCTGAATAATTCCTGGAATTCACACAAGGTGTGAACATTTCATTTCTAAAATGTCAGAGTGACTACCTGGGGTACTCAGGGGACATATTAGAGTGACACTCTAAACTTGTCTTTAAAAGCTCGATAAATGTCAAAGGGTTAATTTGCTGTATATATCATATAATTGCTTGTCAGAATGAAGTCCAACATTCTATAAAGAAATAAAAACATCCAGCATTCAATAAACAATAGGTAAAATGTCCACTTTCCAAAAAAGACTGTTAGATACTGCAAGAACAGAAACATGTGACCTATAAAAAGGAGAGAAATAATCAATAGAAACAAATCCAGGAATAAAATATATAATAACATTAGTTACAAGGTCTTTAAATTAGTTATTAAAATATGCTCAAATTAAAGAAACATATGAATATAATGTCAAGAGAAATAAAATGTATAGAAAGAAACAAATGGAAATTCTAGAACTGAAAAAGCAATCTTCGAAAAATTTCACTGGATGAGATAAACACCAGACTAGATTGTTATGGAAGAAGAACTCAACTCAAAAACAATAGAAACCAAAAGCCAACTGAAGAAAAGAAAAAAGATAAGAAAATAAAACAAAATAGGCAAGTAAAATCAGAATCTCAGTGACTTGTGGGACAACATAAAGTAATTTAGCAATCATTTAGTCAAAGACCTCAAGAAAGGAAGAAAAAAAATAAAGAATGACCAAAGTTTTTTTTTTTTTTTTTTTTTTTTACAAATTTGATAAATACCATAAATATGCAGATCCAGGAAACTTAATATGCACCAACCCATATAAACAAAAAGAAGACCATACCATTTTTATACAGCTTAACTACGTTGCTGAAAACCGGGGATAGAGGGGGAAAAAAAAAACTTCACAGTCATAGAAAAAATAAAAAAAAAAAATAGGCCTTATCACATAGAGAGGAATGAATTAAAGAATGATGAAAAACTCCTTGCCAGATACTATGCAAGGCAGAAGATAATAAAACGTCTGTAACATGCTAAAAGAAAAAACAAAGAAGAAGAAAGCCAAACTCAAACTGTATACCCACTGAATATATTTTTCAAGAATGAAGACAATAAAAAAAGGTTTGTAGGAATGTGGATGGAGCTAGAGAGGATTATGCTAAGTGAAATAAGTCAGTCAGAGAAAGACAAATACTATATGATTTCACTCATATGTGGAATTTAAGAAACAAAACAAATGGGCAAAGGGAAAATAAAAGAGAGAGGCAAACTAAGAAACAGACTCTTAATACAGAGAACAAACTGATGGTTCCCACAGTGGAGGTTAGTGGGGGATGGGTGAAATAGGTGATGGGGAGTAAGGAGGGTTCTTGCTGTGATGAACACCAGGTATTGTATGTATGGAAGTGTTGAATCACTATATTATATACCTGAAACTAATATCAGATTGTCTGTTAACTGACTGGAATTTAAATAAAAACTAAAAAAAAAAAAAAATGAGGGTAACATAAGGATTTTCTCATACAATCAGAAACAGGGAATTATTGCCAGGTGATCTGTGTTAAAAGAGTTGTTCAAGAAGTTTCTTTAGGTTGAAAGGAAATAATACAATATAGAAACTTGGGTGTACACAAAGAAATGAAGAGTACTGGAAATTCTAAATATGTAGATAAATGTAAAAGACATTTCTCCCTCATTAAAAAATGTCTTCAGAAGATAGTTGTGTTGCTCATGCTCTCTCTCTTTCTCTTAATTGCTCACTCTCAAAAAAAAATTTTTTTTAATTTCTTAAAAAAAAACTTGTGTGTGTTTCTTGGATTCAAATCTATAGGCAGAACAAGGTGAAAAATTATACTGATGTATTATCTATCTTGAAATAAAATTCTTAGGAAATTAATTTTCCATCCAGTTATCTCCTTTACTAAGTTGGCAAATTTGATGTTATTTTTGAAATACTGATTTACTTTGAGAAGTTTTTAATACTGGAATAAAACTGAATTCTTTCTTGATAGAAATATTTTCATTATTCATTGCATTAACCCCAGGCCCATGAAGCTATAGGATGTTACCCATATGTTCAAGGGGCACAAGGATGCAGTCACAGCACATTTGGGAAAGTGCCTATGGTACTTCATTAAGACGTCCAACTCCTCTGTAATGATACATTACATTGTAAGATACAATTTTCACCTATTACCAGCGGACAGTCTTCCCAACTGGATTTGTTGAAACTTTTCTTCTGTATGATTTCACCTGAGGCAAGAAATATGACTGTCTTAATTTAGGGCCCATTAGAGAGAACTGTAGCAGGTGCTTCTGCTTCTATCAGTCCTAACAGTTTCCCACACCAGCCAAATTGGCTCTTTATGTGTTTATGCAAAGACTGTTTTGAGAAATCACAACACGATGGAAGAGAGAAAGGAATTTATTCTGAGAGAACATAAATCAAACTAAATTAGCAGAGATATTATCTTGCTAATAATGAAGAGGAGAATTGTTACTGACTTTTATTGTTGTAAAGAATTATCCCTATATGGTAGGTTAAAAATTAGAGCTTCCTTTAGGAATATGTGTCTTTAAAGATCTGGATCCACACATGTTGTGCTTTGTTTATGAGTTTTCAGGATTTGGAATCAAGACAATTGTGTTTTGAGTCTGTGCCTCTAATAGGTTATACATTCTTGGGAATGTATGGGATTATACATTCTTGGGAAACTTCTGTCACTCATTTAAGCCTCAATTTCCTCATTAAAATAGACCTTAGTCAAATCTTTCCTAAATTTCCAATGGAGTTTCTTGTATTTATTGAGAAGGAAAATCTTTTAGTACAAAGTAGAAGACTAATATATAAAAATGCAAGGAGTGCCGTTGTATTTTTACTCTCTCAGCACATGGTATTGATAGTGCACTTTGATATACATAATAACTTACTTGTTTTATATTTTTAGCAGGAAAGTTGACTTAATTTTTTTTAAATTGTGGTAAAAAGACACATGAGATCTACCCTCCTAACAAGAATTTAAATAAAATAAAATTCTTAGGAAATTAATTTACCATCTGATTATCTCTTTTACTAAATTGGCAATTTTGGCATTATTTTTAGAATCATGAGACTGGATTAAATGTGCTTTTTTAAAGTATTGATTTACTTTGAGAAGTTTTCAATACATGAAATCTGGACTGAAACTTCCACTACTATGTATTATTGTTAACTATAAGCACCATGTTGTACATCAGATTTCTAGAACTTTTTCATCTTGTGTTATTAGAAACTCTTTAACCATTGAATACCAATTCATTGTTTTTCCCTCCTCCCAGCTCCTGAGAACTGCCATTCTATTTTCTGTTTCTATGAGTTTGGCAAGTTTAGAGGCCAAACATGGATGGAATCATACAATATTTCTCTTTTTGTGACTGGCTTATTTCACTTAGCATAATGTCCTCAAGGTTCTTGCATGTTCTGGCATCTGACAGGATTTCCTTATTATTTGTTTATTTATTTATTTATGGCTCAATAATATTTCACTGTATGCAAATGCCACATTTTCTTTATCCATTTGTCCATTTATGGACATTTAGGTTTTTTCCACCTCTTGGTCATTAAGAATAATGCAGCAATGAACATCAGAGTGCAAATATTTCTTCAAGACCATACTTTAAATTCTTTTTAGTGTATACCCAGAAATAGATAGTTTGACTTCTTCTTTGCCGATTTGGATGCCTTTAATTTCCTTTTGTTGTCTGATTGCTGAGGCTAGGACTTCTAGTATTATGTGGAATAGCAGTCGTGATAATGGATATCCCTGCCGTGTTCCTGACCATAGCAGAAAAGCTTTCAGTTTTTCTGAATTGAGAGTGATATTTGTGGTGGGTTTTTCGTAGATGGCTTTGATAATATTGAGGTATGTGCCCTCTATGCCTACACTTTGCAGAGTTTTGATCAGGAAGGGATGCTGCACTTTGTCAAATGCTTTTTCAGCATCTACTGAGAGTATCATATGGTTCTTGTTCTTTCTTTTATTGATGTGTTGTATCACATTGATAGATTTGCGGATGTTGAACCAACCTTGCAGCCCTGGAATAAATCCCACTTGGTCGTGGTGAATAACCCTTTCAATGTACTGTTGAATCATATTGGCTAGTATTTTGGTGAGAATTTTCGCATCTGTATTCATCAAGGATATTGGTCTGTAGTTCTCTTTTTTGATGGGATCCTTGTGTGGTTTTGGGATCAAGGTGATGCTGGCCTCATAAAATGAGTTTGGAAGTTTTCCTTCCATTCCTATTTTTTGGAACAGTTTCAGGAGAATAGGAATTAATTCTTCTTTAAATGTTTGGTAGAATTCCCTGGGAAGTCGTCTGGTCCTGGGCTTTTGTTTGGAGATTTTTGATCACTGTTTCAATCTCCTTACTGGTTTTGGGTCTGTTCGGGTTTTCTATTTCTTCCTGGTTCAGTTGTGGTAGTTTATATGTCTCTAGGAATGCATCCATTTCTTCCAGATTGTCAAATTTGTTGGCGTAGAGTTGCTCATAGTATGTACTTATAATTGTCTGTATTTCTTTGCTTTCACTTGTGATCTCTACTCTTTTATTCATGATTTTATTTATTTGGGTGCTTTCTCTTTTCTTTTTGAGAAGTCTGGCCAGGGATTTATTAATCTTATTAATTCTTTCAAAGAACCAGCTCCTAGATTCCTTGATTTGTTCTATTGTTTTTTGGTTTCTGTTTGGTTGATTTCTGCTCTGATCTTTATGATTTCTCTTCTCCTGCTGGGCTTAGGGTTTCTTGTTCTTTCTCCAGCTCCTTTAGGTGTAGGCTTAAATTGTGTACTTGAGAAAGGCTTGTTTCTTGAGAAAGGCTTGTACCGCTATATATTTTCCTCTCAGGACTGCCTTTGTTATGTCCCACAGATTTTGAACCATTGTGTTTTCATTATCATTTGTTTCCATGAATTTTTTCCATTCTTCTTTAATTTCCTGGCTGACCCATTCATTTTTTAGAAGGATGCTGTTTAGTCCATGTATTTGGGTCCTTTCCAAATTTCCTCTTGTGATTGAGTTCTAGCTTCAGAGCATTGTGGTTTGAAAATATGCAGGGAATGATCCCAATCTTTTGATACCCATTGAGACCAGATTTAGGACTGAGGATGTGATCTATTCTGGAGAATGTTCCAGGTGCACTAGAGAGGAATATGTATTCTGTTGCTTTGGGGTGAAATGTTCTGAATATATCTGTGATGTCCATCTGGTCCAGTGTGTCATTTAAGGCCTTTATTTTCTTGTTGGTCTTTTGCTTGGATGATCTGTCCATTTCAGTGAGGGGAGTGTTAAAGTCCCCTACTATTATTGTATTATTGTTGATGTGTTTCTTTGATTTTGTTATTAATTGGTTTATATAGTTGGCTGCTCCCACGTTGGGGGCATAGATATTTAAAATTGTTAGATCTTCTTGTTGGACAGACCCTTTGAGTATGATATAGTGTCCTTCCTCATCTCTTATTATAGTCTTTGGCTTAAAATCTAATTGATCTGATATAAGGATTGCCACTCCTGCTTTCTTCTGATGTCCATTAGCATGGTAAATTCTTTTCCACCCCCTCACTTTAAATCTGGAGATGTCTTGGGGTTTAAAATGAGTTTCTTGTAGACAACATATAAATGGGTTTTGTTTTTTTATCCATTCTGATACCCTGTGTCTTTTGATTGGGGCATTTAGCCCATTCACATTCAGGGTAACTATTGAGAGATATGAATTTAGTGCCATTGTATTGTTGTAAGGTGACTGTTTCTGTATATTGTCTCTGTTTCTTTCTGATCTACTACTTTTAGGATCTCTCTTTGCTTAGAGGACCCCTTTCAATATTTCCTGTAGAGCTGGTTCGGTGTTTGCAAATTCTTTCAGTTTTTGTTTGTCCTGGAAGCTTGTAATCTCTCCTTCTATTTTTAGTGATAGCCTAGCTGGATATAGTATTCTTGGCTGCATGTTTTTCTCTTTTAGTGCTCTGAAAATATCATGCCAGCTCTTTCTGGCCTTCCAGGTCTCTGTGGATAAGTCTGCTGCCAATCTAATATTTTTACCATTGTATGTTGCAGACTTCTTTTCCTGGGTTGCTTCAGGGTTTTCTCTTTGTCACTAAGACTTGTAAATTTTACTATTAGGTGATGGGGTGTGGACCTATTCTCATTGATTTTGAGGGGGGTTCTCTGCACCTCCTGCATTTTGATGCTTGTTCCCTTTGCCATATTGGGGAAATTCTCTCCAATAATTCTCTCCAGTATACCTTCTGCTCCCCTGTTTCTTTCTTCTTCTTCTGGAATCCCAATTATTCTAATGTTGTTTCATCTTATGGTGTCACTTATCTCTCGAATTCTCCCCTCGTGGTCCAGTAGCTGTTTGTTCCTCTTTTGCTCAGCTTCTTTATTCTCTGTCATTTGGTCTTCTATATCACTAATTCTTTCTTCTGCCTCATTTATCCTAAGAGTGAGAGCATCCATTTTTGATTGCACCTCATTAATAGCTTTTTTTTATTTCAGCTTGGTTAGATTTTAGTTCTTTTATTTCTCCAGAAAGGGCTTTTGTATCTCCCAAGAGGGTTTCTCCAATATCTTCCATGCCTTTTTCGAGCCCATCTAGAACCTTGAGAATCGTCATTCTGAACTCTAGATCTGACATACTACCAATGTCTGTATTGATTAGGTCCCTAGCCTTCAGTACTGCCTCTCGTTCTTTTTTATTGTGGTGAATTTTTCTGCCTTGTCATTTTGTCCAGGTAAGAGTATATGAAGGAGCAAGTAAAATACTAAAAGGGTGACAACAACCCCAGGAAAATATGCTTTAACCAAATCAGAAGAGATCCCAAATCATGAGGGGGGAGAAAGGGGATAAAAAGAAGTTCAGAAAGAAAAAAAAAATAGAATAGAAAAGAAAAGAAACAATTAAAAAAAAAGAAAACGAAGAAAGAAAAAGTATAAAAAAGAAAAAAATATATATATATTAGATAAACTAATTAAAAAACGTTAAGAAAGAAAGGAAAAGCTAAAAAAAAATTTAGCAGAAGAAAAAAAATTGAAAAAATAAAAAAAATTAAATTAACTGCAAGACTAAAGAATCATGGGGAGAAAGCTATGAGTTTCGTGCTTTCCTTTCTCTTCCTCTGGAATTCTGCTGCGCTCCTTGGTATTGAAACTGCAGTCCTTGGTAGGTAGTCTTGGTCCTGGCTGGATTTCTTGTTGATCTTCTGGGGGAGGGGCCCGTTGTAGTGATTCGCAAGTGTCTTTGCCCCAGGTGGAATTGCACCGCCCTTACCAGGGGCCCGGCTGAGTAATCCGCTTGGGTGTCCTTTTGGGAGCTTTTGTTTCCTGAGCGCTTTCCGTAGAGTTCCGGAGGATGGGAATGAAAATGGTGGCCTCCCAGTCTCCAGCCTAGCTAAGCCAAGAGCCTAGGGCCCCACTCCCCAGTGCGCCCTCAGAGAAAAGCGCCCAATTACTCCTGTCTCCATGGCCTCTGGCCAAGCTCCAAGCTCACCGAGCCTGCGACTTGTTAAAGGTAACCCCGAGCTGGGAGCTCACTCCTCGGCTCTGTCTCTGTAGCCAGCTTCCCCGTTCTAATATCTGTAAGCTCTGTGACACTCAGACACCCCCGATCCTTCTGTGACCCTGCGGACCTGAGGCCACGCTGACCCCGCTTTAGCCTCTTGAGCGATGTCCCTCAGCGGAACAGACTTTTAAAAGTCCTAATTTTGTGCTCCGTTGCTCTGCCGCTTACTGGGAGCCAGCCCCTCCCCCCGGGGTCTATCTTCCCGTCGCTTTGGATTCACTTCTCTGCCAGTCCTACCTTTCAGAAAGTGGTTGATTTTCTGTTTCTAGAATTGCTGTTCTTCTTCTCTTCGGTCTGCCGTTTGGATTTGTAGGTGTTTGCAATCTTTAGATAAGCTATATAGCTGATCTCCTGCTACCTGAAGTAGTCTCAGCCCACTACATCTCTACCATCTTGACTCCTCCCCCAGTGTATGATTCTTTTAATGGGTTGTTGAATTTGGTTTACTAATATTTTGTGGAGAATTTTTGTATCTATATTCAAAGATATTTGTCTGTAGTTTTCTTGTAGTCTTTTTGTATCTTTGCTATCAAGTTAACTCCTCATAAATGAATTTGAAAGTGTTCCCTTCTCTTCAATTTTGTGGAAGAATTTGACAAGGATTGGTGTTAATTCTTTCTCACATGTTAGATAGTATTCACCACTGAACCTGTCTAGTTCTGATATTTCATTTGTTGAGAGATTTTTTTTATTATTAATTTAATCTCCTTATTAGTTGCAGGTTTGTTTACATTTTCTATTTCTTCATGATTTAGTTTTGGTAGGTTGTAGCTTTCTAAAAACTCATCCATTTCTTTTAGGTTATCCAGTTTGCAGGCATATAATTGCTCAAAGTAGTCTATTACAATCTTTAAATTACTGTGGTATCAATTTTAATGTCTTCTCTTTAATTTCTGATTTTTTTTGAGTCTTCCCTCTTTTTTCCTGATTTAATCTAGGTAAAGTTCTGTCAATTTTACTAAACTTTGCAAAAAGCCAACTGTTATTCTATGTTTTTCAATATTGTCTTTCTATTTTCTATTTCATTTACTTCTGCTCTAAGTTATGTCATTTTTGCCATCTTTGGCCTTCTTTTTTTGTTCTTCTTACTTCTTTGAGATATACAGTTGGGTTGTTTGAGAAAATGCTTTATTGCTGTAAACTTCCTTCTTCATATCATTTTTGTGCATCCTGTAGTTTTAGTACATTGTGTTTTTGTTTTCATGTATCTCAAAGTATTTTCTAATTTCTCTTTTGATTTATTCTTTGAACCATTCATTGTTCAAGGTGTTATTTAATTTCCACATGTCTGTGAATTTTCCAGCTTTCTTTCAGCCAGTAATTTCTAGTTTCGTTGCATTGTAGTTAGAAAGGATATTGGGTATACTTTTGACCATCTTAAATTTGTTAATCTTGATTTGTGGCCTATCTGGTCTAGACTGGAGAATGTACCATGTGCCCTTGAGAGGAATGAGGATTCTGCTGTTAGGTGGAATGTCCTGTATCTTTCTGTTAGGTTCCTTTGGTCTATAGTGTTAAGTCTTCCATTTCCTTATTGCTTTTCTGTCTGGATGTTCTATTGTTGAAAGTGGGGTACTTAGATTTCCTATCATCATTGTATTTCTGTCTCTTCCTTCCTTCAGTTCTGTTAAAGTTGGCTTGGTGCATTTGTGCTCTGATGGATGAATATATTTATAATTATTTTATTTTCCTGATGTATTGACCCTTTTATCATTATATACTGTCCTTGTTAACATCCTGTGACAGTTTTTAACTTAAACTCTTTTTTGTCTGATATAAGTATGGACACCCCTGCTTTCTTTAGATTAACATTTGCATGGAATATATTTTCATACTCTTTCACTTTTAAGCTGTGTATGTCCTTAAATCTAAAGTCTGTCTTTTATAGCTAGCTTATAGTTGGATCTTTTTTTAATCCACTCATTTACTTTTTTGATTTAGAAATTTAATCCATTTATATCTAGAATAATTACTGATCGAGAAGAATTTACTATTACCATTTTGTTAATTGCCTTTTGTCCATCTTACACCACTTCTGTCCACCTTTTCCTCTCATCCTATCTTCCTTTGTGATTCTTTGATTTTTTTGTGGTGATATGTTTTGATTACTTTCTTCTTCTTCTTCTTCTTTTTTAAATCTTCTATAGATATTTTCTTTGTGGTCACCATGGGCCTTATATATCTTATAATGATCTATTTGAAGTTGATGACAATTTAATTTCAGTCACATACAAATAGTGTTGGGCCCCAAGAGGCTAAGATGGCACCGGGTGGCCTTCTCTTCCGGATCGGGAACCCACATGGCCGACCACAAAGGCGCCAAAGTGGCGGTTTCGGTTTCCCATCAGTTTTGTTTCCCGCGAGTCTCCACCCCCTGCAGGGCGTGTCTCTCCCAACTCCCGCCGACACGGCACATCCCCATTGGCCCCCACTTTGCTGACCTCACTTCCCTTTCCTCACCCCATATAAGCCACTGCCCTGCTCAATAAAGTGAGATCCTGCTTCAACAGACCTCCCGAGCCCGGTGTCTTCTGTGGGTGCGTTCCGGGTTCGCGACACTCGCCATCCCGCTCAGCCCCAAGGAGAGGCCTCCGGCTGGCCCGGGCGCCTCCTCCCCTCGGCGGGGAGCCCAACAACTGGTGCCCCGTGTGAGGAACCTCGCTCTTCTCGCTGACGGGCCAATCGGTCTACGGGTGAGTGTACCCCCATAAGCTATGGGGCAGTCCTTTTCTAAAAATGACCCTTCCTTAGAATCCCTACGCTTCCTTCTGAAGAGCCGCGGTCTTTCCCTCACTGACTCCCAGGCTCTCAAAACATGGGAAACCCTTATTAAAGCCACCCCTTGGCTGCCTGAAAGTAATCTCTTTGACTGGGACACCTGGGACCATATTGAACAATTAGTTCACAAAGCCCATGTCAACCCTCCCGAAGCAGCTGCCCCAAATGAATCCCACCAGCCCTCAAAGGAGCCCGCCTCCACCGTCTCAAACACCACTGGAGACCCCCCTGTTAAACCAAAGAGGCTCTATCCCTCGCTAGATCCCTTTGATGCAGCTCCTTGGCCCCCGGATCTCCAACCCAAATCTCGGGCTGAAGGCCCTCCTACGTGCCCCCCTTCTACTAACCCCTTCCTCCAACCATCAGCGCCCACTCCTCCGCCTCCTTATTGCCCCCCCCTCCGGAGCATAGGACAATGTTTTATCCTTATCGCACGCGAGGACGCCTCTTCACTGTCAGCGCTGGATTCAGCTGCCTCCACCTTTCGTAACTCCCTTATACGTCCCTACCCTGACCAATATTGACCGGAGCAGGTAGGGACAGCTCTACGCCCCTATTCAGCATGAAGAAGTTACAGAAGATGAGACCTTCCACCTTCAACCACCTTAGAGATTAAAGGGTCAAAATTGTTCAGGGGGGAATGATGAGGGAGCAGGAGGCTGGCTGAGGACAAAGCAAAAGCTGGCGCCTTGCACCCCCCCCTTCACCCGCTCCCCTCCATATGTGTAGCATTCCTCAGGCACCCCTGACTGCCATAAAACGATAAATAGCTAACTTGCAGAAATCACAGTCCTGCAGGGTAGGAGTCTCCCTTGGTTTGCAAATGTCCTTGAGATTTACAACAAAGAAGTTACCTTATCAATAGCCCTAATGTCACCCTACCCTCCATGAAAAACTGAAGGAGGCGGAGGTAGAAGGAAAGGTAAATAAAGTTAAATTTCTTCTAAACCTAAATCTCATTAACAAGGATATTTGATAGCAGGAATGTAACATTCCACCAGGAGACTCCCAATTGTAACCAGGCCTTCAATATCACTGCCTTAGAAAAATCCCTAACCTCCCTCTCCGAGGTGGTCCTACAAAACAGGAGAGGGCTGGACCTATTGTTCTTGAGAGAGGGGGGATTATGCGTAGCCCTCAAGGAAGAATGTTGTTTTTATGCGGACCATACAGGGGTTGTTAGGGAAACCATGGATAAACTCAGAGAAAGACTAGCCCAAAGAAAAAAGGATTTTGAATCCCACCAGGGCTGGTTTGAAAATTGGTTTAATTGATCTCCTTGGCTCACCACCTTACTATCCACCATCTTAGGGCCCCTTATTATACTTCTACTAAACCTCTCCATCGGCCCTTGTATCTTAAATAAACTCGTACAGTTTATAAAAGACCGCTTGTCAGTAATCCAGACCATGGTACTGACGCAGCAATATCAACTCCTTAAACAAACCGAGCCCCAGACTGAACAGGACAAATGGATATAAGATTCTATCCATGATAAAGAAAAAGGGGGGGAATGAAAGACCCTTCCCCCAGTTGTTAACTAATTAACTGCTCTTTTGCCTTCTTGTAACCGCTTATGCAAGAATACCCCTCCTCCCCTTGCAATGAAAGACCCTTCCCCCAGTTGTTGACCAATTTAACCGCTCTTTTGCCTTTCTGTAACCGCTTGGCTTTTAGGGTGTGACATTTGTCTCCTGTTTGAACAAGATACCTTCTGCTAATAGCCGAGGCATAGTCACGTAGGCAGGGGTCCGCATAGTCACGTAGGCAGGATGCTTCTCTGCTGAGTAATAAGGTCCAACTCCCCCTCCTCACTCCCCCTTCCCGCCTTTTTCTTCGCGCGCGGGTCCTCCAAAGCCAATCCACTAACACCAAGTAAATTGTCAGCCAATCAGCTCCGCCCCACCCAAAACTTGTTTGTAAAAATCCTGCACCACCCCAGCCTGGGGTGCTCAGCTAGCAGGAGCTGCTGACCACCCGCAGGCGCCTGCGATACAATAAAGATCATCGGACTCCTGCCCAAGGACCCAACCGACTCCCACCGGGAGGTAAGCTGGCCAGCACTTGTGTTTCGATATCGATGTTCCTGTTCCCCTGTTCGTCTGTCTCGTCTGTCAGTTATCGGTGCTCTGTTTTCTGTTTCGTACAACAACGTTGTTGCTTCGTATTTTGGGCAGCTTGAGAAGGAGTTGACGAACTCGGACTTCTCCCCTGCCACCCTGGGGGACGCCCCAGGGATTAGAGGGGCCCGCTTTTTCGGGGCCCCATTCGTTTGTGAGCCACAGGGGAAACTCGCGGTTCCCCTTGGCCGTTTGAATTTGTACTTTCGGTTCTGTACCGAAATCGCGCAGCGTCTTTCTTTGCCGGCTCGTTAATTGTTTTGTGTGTCTTTCTCATTGCCCTTTGTGTTTCCCTTGATTAAGGTTACATTCTGTTTAAGGGGAGGATGTCTGCCCCGTTTGAATCTGAGGACATCATACATGTCGGGAGGGAATATAAGAGATAGGTATTAAAAGCTAAAACCAGATTCGGTGAGTCAACTAGTAAATTTCCTCCTGACATATTGGATAATAATTATGCAAATAAGCCTTCTTCTAGTGCTTTCTTCTAGTAAACCCAGGTTGCTGGGCCATCCCTAACAAAGGGGACTCTTGCTGTATTTCTCTCTGTTTCTCCTAATAGATGTGGGGGCTTCTCCCTCACTCACTTCCCGTGTTAATGGCTATAACTGGAGCCAACTGGGGTTGGTCTAACTCGAGACAGAGACTATAGGGAATATTCCCAAGCAGCTGCCGAAACTCTCTTTGTTTCGGGGAAGTTTCCCTGTGTTCTCTGGCCTGACTTGGACTGCCTAACCCCTCCCCCCTGGCTGATGGGAAAGCATGGTGTCTGCTCCTCTGTTGGGCCTTATGAGCTCTAAAACCGGGAATCTTTTCTCTGCCTCCTGGCAGCACTTTGTTTACGTTAACCCAGGAGGCAACCGTCCGGCTCCTTGGTACCCATGGGAACCTGGGGACCTTAAGGAGCTCAAAAAGGCAGTATTAGAGGACGAGCCCAATGCCCCATGGACATAAACCATCCTCCGAGGTCTGGCCCATGCCCCATGTACAGCAGCTGACTGGCGGTCGCTAGCTAGGGTCGTTCTTCCAGGGGCCTTATATATAAAGTGTACAGCCCTATACAAGAAGGAATGCCAAACCATCTTAAACCTCCAGGAACAATTGGACTCCTTAGCCACTGTGGTACTCCAAAACCGGCGAGGCTTAGATCTATTAACAGCCGAAAAGGGAGGCATATGTTTGTTTTTACAGGAGGAATGTTGTTTCTTTGCCAACCGGTCGGGTATTGTACGAGACAAAATCAAGAAGCTACTGGAGGACCTAGAGAAGCGCCGCCACGCCCTGATGACCTCCCCCTTCTGGACAAGCTTTAATGGCTTACTTCCCTTTCTCCTCCCCCTCCTGGGGCCCATCCTAACCCTACTTCTCCTGCTGACCTTTGGCCCCTGTATTATCAATAAGATTGCCCAATTCATCCAAAAAAGAGTGGAGGCCATTCAACTCATGAACGTCCATGTTCAATACCAGAGACTGGCCACCCGTGACGACGAGTCCTACGAGGGGCCCCATCAATGGTCTCATGACCTATGGCGGATGGGATTCCTTGCAGGAACAACCCACGCCAGGTCAGGGACCAAACCCCTATACAGGCATGATATTCAATGACGGGTAAGACCGGCGGGGGAAGCAGAGCAACCTAAGACAGGGGGTACACCAAAGCAGTGTGATTCCCCAATGACGGGTAAGCCTGAAGGCCCGCTGCCGGCGACCTAAGACAGAAGTCATGCATACAAAAACAAAAGGGGGAGATGTTGGGCCCCAAGAGGCTAAGATGGCGCCGGGTGGCCTTCTCTTCCGGATCGGGAACCCACATGGCCGACCACAAAGGCGCCAAAGTGGCAGTTTCGGTTTCCCATCAGTTTCATTTCCCGCGAGTCTCCACCCCCTGCAGGGCGTGTCTCTCCCAACTCCCGCCGACGCGGCACATCCCCATTGGCCCCCACTTTGCTGACCTCACTTCCCTTCCCTCACCCCATATAAGCCGCTGCCCTGCTCAATAAAGCGAGATCCTGCTTCGACAGACCTCCCGAGCCCGGTGTCTTCTGTGGGTGTGTTCCGGGTTCGCGACACTCGCCATCCCGCTCAGCCCCAAGGAGAGGCGTCCGGCTGGCCCGGGCGCCTCCTCCCCTCAGTGGGGAGCCCAACAAAATAGTCTATACTTTTACTTCTCCTTCTCTCCACACTTTGTTACTGATGTCACAAATGACATCTTTTTTGTACTGTGTATTGATTAGAATACATTTATAGTTATGGTTATCTTTTATACCTTTATCTTTTAACTTATATAAGATAATTAAAAATATTTTATGCACTATTGTTACAGTATTTAAATATTCTATATTTGTCTGTATATTTACCTTTAACAGAGAGTTTTATACTTTCTTATTGCTCTTTACTATACTTTGATTTCAACTTGAAGGACTCCTTCTGTCATTTCTTATAAGGCAAGTCTACTGGTGATGAACTCCCTTAATCTTTTTTTTTTTTTTTTAATGTATAAAGTCTTTAATTATCTTTCTTTTTGAAGGTATTATTGCATTCCTCAACTCCAGAATTTGTTTGGTTCTTTTTAAATACTTTCGATCTCTTTGTTGATATTCTTTTTTATTCATGTATTATTTTCCTGATGATGATTTTGAGTTCTTTAGGTAATTTATATATCTCTGATTCTTTAGGATCAATTTCTAGAGTTTTATTTTGTTCTTTTTATGGAGGCCATTTTCTTTGTTTCTTTGTTGTTTTATAACTTTATGTTGGAATATGTAACAGCAGCCTCCCCCAGTCCTTATGATTTCATTTGGGGGAAGATTTTCCTTAAACAACATAACTAAAGATTTTAGGGCCACCTAAAAGCTTGTGAGGGAAGGTGTGGTTTCTCTAGGCTTGTGCAAACAATTTCCAGTTCGAGAGGCATGGACAGTTTCTTTTTCAGAAGCCTATTATCTCTTGCTTTATCTGGTGTCTATGGATGATACTGGAAGTTCTCTGTTTCTACAGAAGTAATTGCCTAGTTCCTTCTTGTTCTTGCCAGCTACCAGGTATTGAAATTCTGCTGGCTTCTCAGCAGTGCCCTAAGACAGGTGAACAGTTACTCATTCTTCAGGCAGTCATCAGAAAAGCTGGAACATGGACACATGTTCCACTTCTTTTCATCCTTCCTGAGGGATAAGCTTTGACTTGTGAATTTTCCCCACTCATGCCAAGCTGTACCAGCTACAGCAAGCCACTCCCCATCATTCTTTGCTTACAGTGGCTCCTAGGCATACAAACTAAGCTAGTTCCATCAGTGTTCCAGATTAAGTGAGACAAAAATTAGGCCCTTGAATAGCCTTCTGAAAAACCACAATGTTGTATGCATGAATGCCCTACTCTTCTCTTTCTCCTTGAGGGAAATATAGCTAGTAGGGTTGTTCTTTCTTAGTGCTGTGCTGTGCCAGCTTGGGAGAGGGACTGAAGCTGGTAGAGTGAAATTGATCTCCTAATCCATTTCACTACAGCTGTTCTCAGCTTTGTGCTCTCCTGGTGTACTAAAACTTATTAACTGGATTTAGGGATTATCTAAATGCCAATATTTTGGTACAAATATCTTGTTAAATCAGTGGTTTTGTGGGGAGAGTAGGGCTGGGACTTCCTATTCCATCTTGCTGACCTTGTTCTCTATTTTTAAGTTATTTTATTGCTAGGAAATTCTTCCATTAGTGTCAGAAACTGTTATACCTCGCACCTGTATTAGTAGAGGAGATATCCATGATTTGAGTGACCTGAATCAGGCTTCTGTGAATATCACCATCCCCTATTCTATCCATCTTTTATTCTCAGGAGCTTCCATTTCTTTAATAAGATCACAATTGTGTAGGTCTCAACCCAAACTGCATCATTGAGCCTATTTCTTGGTAAATTTCATTCTTGGGACCAGAGAGAGTATGAAGGAAACGTCTCTTAGCTGAGTAAGATCATAAGACATAAAACTTTTAGTTATTAGAGTTTATGTTTTCTTCATGTGTAGAAAACCATCCTCAAGTGAGAAACTAATGCAGTTGACATGCTGAGAGAAGCAGACATGAGAGATACAAAAACATAGTCTTAATGGTGCATGGTGCCCCTTGGGCTCTTTATCTGAGTCTTATATGGATTTTTATTGTTGGTGTTCAAGAAAATTTCCGGGTACCTGTATGGCCCAGTCAGTTAAATGTCTGCCTTCAGTTCAGGACATGATTCCAGGGTCCAGGGATTCAGCCGCACATCAGGCTCCCTGCTCAGCAGGGAGTCTGTTTCTTCCTCTCTCTGTACCCCCAACCCCAGTTGTGCTCTCTTTCAAATAAATAAATAAAATCTTTAAAAAAAAAATCCAACTCTCAGAGTTAAATTAGTTAATTCTGATATTAAATTAGTTAAATCTTGAGATTTGCATCTCACACAGGATTAACTAATGCAATTTCCATTGAACTTAAATCCCAAACTCCAATAGCCACTTGAAACTCATGGTTTTAAGTATTATATTGCATTGTTATGTGGTCTTAATCTACATTGCTTATTTCCCTCTTTTTTAAAATAAGAATAGTCAAATAAATTATTTAGTGCTTTTGCTTGTTTGTTTAATATTTACTCTAAACCATTCTAACCATTCTATAGCATGCCATCAAAAAGTTGCCTGGGGTTGTATTGTTGAAATAAATACTTGACAGAGAGGAGTGTATATACACACCAAACTTACTATGACACCGTGTCTATAATTTCATACCCTTCACATTCTTCTATCTTCCTCCCAACCTGCATTTTTGCCAGATAAATATCAATGTTTGTAAAAATTGTGCCTATAATCCTTTCTTTTCCTCCTTAGTAATTGTCTCTACGAAGAAGTTAACAGATTATTCTAAGACTGTTTTTGATGTGTGAGCTGTCCTTTCTAAAGATGCATTAGTCTAACTATGGTTCTGAAAGTAACTATAATAACTTTTAATCTTTATCATTTTGTCTGTTTAATGGTTCCCAAATGGTTCTAGAATATGCGAGACAACACATCTATTAGAGTGGAATAATGGTGTTCCTAATAGCACTGAGGCAAGGGCTCTTTGGCTGTGTAACTTTCTTATGAGAACATTAGTTGAGTCTATTTGGGTCAGAAAAATGAGACTGCATTTCAGCTTGAGAAGTGACATGTTGTTGCCAGACAGGCAGTTTATTATTCTTTTCTGAGCAGAATACCCCAAAGATGCTTTTAGTTGTATTTCCAGATGTTTAATCATATCATCATAATGATGAACTATTTTAGAATACAATTATATAGGCAGCATCTTCAAGAATAAATAAAATAAAATGATAAGCTTCACTGTATTATCAGAGTCTATGGGAAATGTTTAAAATACAAAGCAATCTCTTTCCAATTCCTTATAACAAGAAACTGTTCCAGACTTGGTGAAATCACACTCGGTTTTAGAGGTCGCAGGGACTTTTGAGATCACTTGATCATAAGACTACACAGATAGTTTAGAAAGGAAATTACAAGTACACAGCAGGGAGACCTACTGTACTTCAGAAGTTCAGGGAAGGCATTTTGGAGAAATAAACTTTAATCTGAGTCCTATAGGATAAAGAAAGGGGAGGGTGAGAGCATATAGCTAGCAGTGATTTTCTAGGCAAAGTGAATATTCTGGCAAGCAAGAGAAGGTATTCAAGAAACTGAAAGATGTCAGGGTTGGCTTACCCTTAACAACTGTGTAGTCCTGGGTGAGATTATTTAGTTTCTGTAAGTCTCAGGACCTAGTTTCTATAAGCTTCAAGATTTTCCACTGAAGAATTAAGATAATAATAGGAGTGCTTGGCTGGCTCCCTTGGGAAAGCATGTGATTGGTAATCTCTGGGTTGTCAATTCAAGCCCCTCCTTGGGCATGAAGCCTACTTTTAAAAACAACAACAACAACAACAACAACAACAACAACAAAAACACCTTAACAATTTAAGATAACAATAGTACCTACCTCCTGGAATTGTCAAGATTAATTCTAATTCTTTCCATAAGTGTTTAATCCCAGTGCCTTAGAACATATGTTTTCACTAAAGAATAACTTTGATGTGAGGAAATTAAAAGATTTTTTAAAAAATTTATTTGAAAACATGAGCAAGCATGATCAGGGGAGGGATAGAGGGATAAGCAGATTTCCCATCAAGCATTCAGCCTGATGTGGGGCTCAGTCCCAGGATCCTGAGATCATGACCTGGGCCAAAGTCAGATGCTTACCCAACTGAGCCACCCAGGCTCCCCAGAAATGGAAAGTATTTTTTTTTTAAGATTTTATTTATTTATTTGACAGAGATCACAAGTAGGCAGAAAGGCAGGCGGAGGCGGGGTAGGGGAACAGGCTCCCTGCTGAGCAAAGATCTGGATGCTGGGCTTGATCTTAGGACCCTGAGATCATGACCTGAGCCGAAGGCAGAGGCTTAACCCACTGAGCCACCCAGGAGTCCCCAGAAATGTAAAGGTTTTAAGTAAAGAATGATATGATCAGATTTTTAGAAATCAGTCATACTTCAGGATAAGGATGGACTTATAGAGAATAAGATTAAATGTGGTAAGATCAGTTAGAATAATTTCATAGTGATCCAGCTGACAGGTGGTGATGGTGTAGGCTAAGATAAAAAATAAAAACAGAGGTATAGAGAAATGGATTAACAAAATTTGAAATATTTGGGGTGCTTGGTTTGCTCAGTCAATTAAGCATCTGCCTTCTCTGGCTGAAGTCATGATCTCAGGGTCCTGGGATCAAACTCTGCATTGGGGTCCTTGCTCAGTAGAGAACCGCTTCTTTCTCCCATTCCTTCTGCTGCTCCCCCTGCTTGTGTGCTCTCTCTCTATGTCAAATAAATAAAATCTTTAAAAAAAAAGGTTTTAAAATTTGGAATATTAGATTTTAGTGCAGTATTAAGTGAAAAGTATAGGGGTGAAGAGAAAGAGTAGTAAGGGACAGTTCCCAGTTTTCTGAAATTTCCTATTGCTGCATAAAAAATAACCATAAATAGCAATTTGAAACAATGTAAATGAATTATCTCACAGTTTCTGAGTCAGAAGTTGTCAGGGCTTAGCTGGGTCCTCTGCTCAGGGTCTCCCAAGGTTGACATCAAGATGGCAGTTGGGACTGCCATCTCATTTAAAGGCTCTAACTGAAAGACCCTTTCCTCCCAAGCCCTTTGGAACCTGCCTCTGGAGAGATAATACTACAGTTTCCTAATTCCATTCATTTAGTGCTGGACAGATCATTATCATGACGTTGTAGCACCCATGGTGCCACCGCCATAAATGCTGGACTCCCGTGAGTCTCTCAAACGTGTTTACTGGGCTTGAGTACACAAATGCAAACCTATCTCAGAGTATGAAGGCAACTGTAACTGACGATGCATTTTCTCATCACATAAATTTACAATTTAGAATTTCTATGTCTTGCACATAGAACAAGACATCTTCTAACTATGAATCCTTTTGAACACTTTAGGCAATTATCACTCCATTTCGGGAATGTGATCTCTTTGACGTTGGTAATAGCCCAGCTTTGCACACACTGCCGTAAGTGGGAATGATGGGCAAGGGGCCCCGAGCAGAGTGAGCAGGGGAAGAGATTCACCTACAGAATGTCTGTTCCTTGTCCGGGCAAGTCTCAAGAGCAACCTGGGAGAGCATGATGTCAAAACATTAGTTGCATTATATGCAAAATCAATTGAGAATATTTATTGGAAATACTGAAATACTTTGGATGTTTAAACTAACTGTAATTACTAAAAACAAAGTTCACAAACATGAACATACTGCATTTTATACCTAAAAAGGAAAAGAAAAAATGAAGAAATTAAATGAATCTGAAGTCACAAAGGATATTTTAATGTTCTACAATGGTATTTTAGAATTTTTCTCCTCAAGTGATGAATGTTCTGTCAGAACTCTTGTTCTAATTGGATAAATTTCATTCCTTATTGGGATGGAATGAAATTGAGGTTTTGCACTGTTTAAACTTGTGAAACTCTTAAAAGAATCATAAGTAGTGATAAGTTACATGAGTTTTGCCTTGTTAAAAACAGTTTTTGGGAAAAGACATTTTGAATGAAAGTAAACAGTATCTATCAAAAAGGTGAGCTGAAATATTGACATATTTCAATATAAAATGTAGAATTCAGTATATTCTCTGTTTAGCAGAATTTGCTCTGAGTTTAACAGGTACCTCGGCACTAAAAGATTCTATTTTCTCATTTAAAAAAGATCATGGTCTACATAGAAAAGTCAGCCAACAGGACATCAGTTTTAAATTTATTTACTAAAAGCTTTAAATGAGAGTACAGGCAATTTTATGAAAATATTAAAAAATGAGATCGTATCAAAAAACATTCTTAGAGAAAAGCATAATAATGCTTTTAGGTGCTGATACCATTAAGAAACTAAGGTATATGAGTATGATAATTTTCTGTTTTTTAAAAAAAGAGATCTTATTTATTTATTTATTTATTTGAGATAGAGAAAGATTGAGAGTGGGAGGAGGGGCAGAGGGAGAAATACTTCCTGCTGAGCAAGGAGCCCAGTACAGAACTCTATCCCAGAACCCTGAAATTGTGACCTGAGATAAAGGCAGATGCTTAACTGACTGAGCCACCCAGGTGCCCAATTTTTCTGCTTGTTATTTCTTATGGCTTAGATAATCAATACAAAAACTTTAAAAAAAAATTTTCTCTAGAATAAATTTTCTTATTTTTAGAAAGCAGTTTATTATTTAAAACAATTTTAAATTATTTAGAAATATTTTTTAAAGTTGTGAATAGAATTATTCTATATGGCCACCATATAATAACCTCATTGGTTGGTCAGTATGTGAGTATTTCAAAAATTATGTAATTTGAATTCTTTTGAGACACTTTTTCACTTTCAAAAGTATCCCAGTTGAAACAATAAATTGGTTGATTATTGTGTTTGTATCTCTCTTCACTCAAGCCTCACTGTTATAGTATCTGAAGGTGAAACAGCAGGTCCCACTTGTAGTTTTTACTTTCCCAAAATACACATGCCAGCGTGACACACAAGCCGTTCTTTTCTTCTTCTAATCTGTAGAGATTAGACTATAGTTTTGTAGCCTCTTATAATATGATGTCATAATTTTATCAGTGGATGATGAGCTCAAGTGATGCATATCAGCTCCAGGCATGATGCACATTTGGGATGTCCTTCTATTTTCTTTTGTTCTATTGCTGCAGTGGCCACAGCCCTAAGCATGACCTTGCAAACCCTCATTTTATAGATGGCAGAGCCACTCCCTGAAAGGAGTCTGTTGAGTCTGAATTTTCTAACTGTGCATACCAACCAGAAAAACTTGCTATTCCTTGGGAGAAGATATTCACAAATGACAATACAGACAAAGGGCTGATATCCAGGATCTATAAAGAACTCTTCAAACTCAACACCCAAAAAACAGATAATCATGTCAAAAAGTGGGCAGAAGACATGAACAGACACTTCTCCAGTGAAGACATACAAATGGCTAACAGACACATGAAAAAATGTTCATCATCTGGGGCGCCTGGGTGGCTCAGTGGGCTAAAGCCTCTGCCTTCGGCTCAGGTCGTGATCCCAGGGTCCTGGGATCGAGCCCTGCATTGGGCTCTCTGCTCAGTGGGGAGCCTGCTTCCTCCTCTCTCTCTGCCTGTTTCTCTGCCTATTTGTGATTTCTCTGTCAAATAAATAAAATATTTGAAAAAAAAATGTTCATCATCACTAGCCATCAGGGAGATTCCAATGAAAACCACATCGAGATACAACCTTACATCAGTTAGAATGACCAAAATTAACAAGACAGTAAACAAAGTGTGTTGGCGAGGATGTGGAGAAAGGGGAACCCTCTTAGAGTTTGTGGTAATGCAAGTTGGTGCAGCCACTTTGGAAAACAGTGTGGAGATTCCTTAAGACATTAGAAATAGAACTTCCCTATGACCCTGCAATTGCACTACTGGGTATTTGCCCCAAAGATACAGAATTAGTAAAAAGAAGGGCCAATGTTCATAGCAGCAATGGCTACAGTTGCCAAACTGTGGAAAACTAACTGCTCAATGTAAATGATGAACCCATTACATTTCCCTAGACATTAGCTAACTTTTAAAAGCTTAAAAAACCCCTGTTAGAGGCAAAAAAGTGGAGGAGTCCTCTTCCTCATCTGGGAGGAGAAACTATTACTTTGTGAAGGAGCTCCTTTCTCATTCCTAGACTTAATAAATAATTGTTCCTTTCTCTAAAAAGGCTTGCTCTTGAATTCTGTCTCACACAAAACCGAGAACCTTCTTGGGAAGGAGCCATGTCAGTCCATCAGACTCTCCATTCATGTCCGATGGACTGACATGAGAGGGGGAGGGTGATGGTGCAGGTGGGGGGGTGCATGGAAGCAAGGACAGTCACCCCCAGCCCTCCTCCCAGCTTCTGCTCTATGCACTGGGTGTCCTTCCAGCTCTATTTTATTTTGTTCCCTTTTCATTTCCCGCCACCTCATAGCCCATGCCTCAGTTTGACTGACTGTGCCTCCACCTGGCTTTTTCTCAGCAGCTTGGAACTCCAATCCTTCTCCCCTGCCCCTGTCTTTCCCCCTTAGACTGGGAGAAGAAAGAAAGAGAAAGAAGGGGCAAGAAGGAACCCCAGGGGCGCTTAGCATGGTTCTGTGCAAACCCCCTGACTCTCAATTAGCATAGAGTAAACACCACTGAACCTGGCTTCTTTCTACCTTTATTTAGGGCTGGGGGCTAAAGCACCAACTTTGCATTTGTTGTAGATCTTAATGTTGGAATTTACAAAGTTAACTTTTTATTGTGATTTTTAGCCTTAACATGTACATAGGTTTCTCTTTTCAATTTATTTTTATTTTATTTTATTTTTTTAAACATTTTCTCTTCAGCTAAGCCAAAGCAGGGATCTTTCTGGAGGAAAGATAGAATCTTCCCTTCTGACCTAATTTCCTCTTCTTGGGCCCTGCCTTCTGTCCCTTTGTCCACAGGCCTCTGAGACAAAGGAGAGGTCAGCTGTCAAATCTCACTCTTCAGCCCTTGTTATGCTGCAAGCAGAGTGAGAGGAAGAGTCACTCTTCACAGAGTGTCCAATGGAACAATGGCTTCCTGTTAGGGCAAATAATTAAATAAAGGGAAAAGTTGGAAAAAGGGTTTGAGAACATGAAGGATATTGCTGATGATGGACCTGGAATTCCAGCAGGCAGAGTTGAAGAGTTTTAGTAACAGAAGGGGTGGGCGGTGGGAATAAAACAAGAGATGTACAGAGGAAATGGGCAAAGTGCTGGAAATGAAGAGCGACCAGAAATCCTGGAGTTTTTATAACAGGTAGGATAAAAGAAAACAAAATTTGTCCTGGTGGAGTCAAGGCAGAAAATCTACCAGGGTGAAAATTGAAAGTGCTATCTGGTTACTGGACCAGCTCAGAAGTTCAAGATTTCTGTATGATAAACCATCCTCTCCACCTTCTATGAATGTGGCTCCATGTAGAGCAGGAACCTGTGAGCTGAAGAGGCAAATTATCTGCCAAATTCAGTAGCAGATATCCAATACACAATCAAGGGCATGAGAGCTTCCTTTTGGGGAAAGGGAAGAATAGGGAAAACTCAGCAGGCACAGTTCCATAGATATATTATTAAATCCTAGCACATGGTATGCCTTCCAGGTATTGTAAGCAATAATTTTACAAATACTTCACCTCTGGTAAACATGGGCGGCTATTTTTTCAGCCTTCAGTATCAATTTCTTTACAAACTTTTGCCCAACCACCAGGACAATCCCCCATAGCGATGCCTGGGTAGCTTGGTTGGGCGTCCAGCTCTTGATCTCAGCTCAGCTCTTGATCACAGGGTCATGAATTCAAGCCTGGCATTGTCCAAGGTAGAACCTATTGAGGAAAAAAGAAAATAAAAGGGCAATACCACATAGTTTCCATTTCATTCCTGCAGCACTCTGATCAAAGGTACCCATTTCTGTATATGTTCAATTAAACTCCAAAATCTCAATGAGTTAAACCTGGGAAGTGTTTTCTTGACTAGGTAAGAATACCAAGTTGGATTGTTGTTGTTTTGGGGTTTAAAAACAATTTTTATTTATTTTTAAATTTATTTTCAGTGTACCAGATTTCATTGTTTATGCACCGTACCCAGTGCTCCATGCAATACATGCCCTCCATAATACCCACGACCAGGCTTACCCAACTTCCCAACCCCCTGACCCTTCAAAACAGATGTTGGGCAAGGATGTGGAGAAAGGGGAATTACCCTGTTGGTGGGAATGCAAGCTGGTGTAACCACTGTGGAAAACAATATAGAGGTTCCTCAAAAACTTAAAAATAGAGCTGTACTCAGTAACAGGCAATTACACTATTAGGTGTTTATCCAAAGGATACAAACATAGTGATTCAAAGGGGCACATGCACCCCAATGTTGATAGAAGCAATGTCTATAATTGTCAAAATATGGAAAGAACCCAGATGTCCATCAACGGATAAATGGATCTAGAAGATATGGTATCTATATGCCATGAAATGTACTCTAGTAGGTGGGGCTAGAACAGACATATTACTCAGTCATCAAAAACAATGAAATCTTGCCATTTGCAGATGTGGATGGAACTAGAGGGTGTTGTGCTAAGTGAAATGAATCAGAGGAAGGCAAATATATGGTTTCAATCATATGTGGAATTTAAGAGACAAGACTGATGAACATAGAGGAAGGGAATGAAAAATAAGATGAAAACAGAGAGGGAGAAAAATGATAAGAGACAAACTGAGGGTTGTCTCTGAACCATAGGAAACAAACTGAGGGTTGCTGGGAGGGAGTAGGGAGATAGGGTAACTGGGTGATGGATGTTAAGGAGGGTACTTGATGGAATGAGAGCTGGGTGTTACATGCAATGGATTAACCACTAAATTCTACCTCTGAAACTAATAATACACTAATTAACATTATATGTTAATTAAATTAAAACAACAACAACAACCAAGATGCAGGGAGGGAGCATGCAGGGCAGCCAGCTCCTGAGCGGGCAGTTGGGGGGTAGGTGTTGGGGTCGTGGGCCTGGCAGCTGGTGTCCCAGAAGCCAAGGGGGGTCTGGAGAAGAATCCAGGTGTGGGGGAGCTGCCTCTCACTGCCTTTCAGAGTTCTTTGGAAGGTTTTTCATTTTCGGAGAGGAAAAGGGCAGCTTGCTGACCATTTGGGCTTCAGACCTGGCTTTCCTGGTTTCCTGTAACCCCCAACTTGGGGGGCCGGCCATAGCCCATCTCAGTGCTGGCAGCCACATGGAGGGTGATGGTGGGCCTGCAGGTGCAGTCCCCTCATGACAGGTGCCAGAGACCAGGCAGGAGGTGGCAGCTAAAAGCAGGACCACAGTCTCAGTCTCTAAAGGCTGAGATCTCACTGCTGGGCCTGGGCGCTGATGCTGGCTACATACACTCCCAGGCTGCAGGTCCTGCTACGTCAGCTGCTTAGTAGTCATTCCATAGTTGGGATGGTGCCTGTAACATCCTCTTTTGGTCACAGGAAACAGGTTCCACCACCACACTGGTGCCTGTAATAATCCCCGCCACAGTAGTCACCAAAACTGAGCCAGGCAGGCTCCTGGCCTGAAGATGGGTTCCCTGTACTGCTCAGATCCATGACAGCCTGGAGCTAAGGGGTCTGAGAGACAGGATCTGGGCAGAGACCCCCATCAAAGGTGGGGAGGCAGGTTGCATGAGTCGTGGTGGTGGAAGTTGCTGGTGAGGCCCAGGGAAGGCCTGGATTTCTTTTGGGGGGCAGCAGTAGGGTCTTGGAACTGTCTGGATGGTCACAGTCTAAGTCAATGTGGGAGACTTGGTTGTGTGATGGCACTGGAGTTAGTGATGTTCACACCATTGCCCTGGGTGCTCTCCACCTCTTCCAGGTCTCAGATGGTTGGGCCTGAACTTATATGCTGGAGGTGACAAGCAGGGCTGTGTGCCTGGTGCATGTCTGTTGTGTCTCACAGGAGGTTGGGGCATACCCTCTGTGTCAGGAAAGCAGCAATGGAGCACTGGCCTGGGGAATGCTGCCACCTCCAAGCTAGACTCTAGCATTCTTCAGATGTCCAGGAGCAGAGCAGCAACGTCGACTGATGTGTTGGTACCAGTGGTTCCATAGGGGTAGGGGGCAGGGGACATTGCCTACCCTCAGGCTTGCCCACACCTCCAATGGGGGTGGTGGTGGTGGAGGGTGTATAGATGGTGCCCATCTCATGGGTCTCACAGGGTAGGTTGTAGCACACCAACATCACTGTGCCATACTGCATGTCACCCTGGACCAAGTCAGCAATGATGACTGGCCAAGGGCTGTACTCTAGTAGGTGGGGCTGGAACAGACATATAGAGGCCATACACAGGCTGGGACTTGGCCCCATCGGCACTGTGATCAGTGGCACCTCGGGTAGCTGGATTGTAGGCTATATGGTAATAGTAGGGGTTGTCTGTGTTGCCAGCACAGCCAATGGCAGTGAGGCTGATCACCTGGCTTGACGGGATGGCAATGGTGCCCCAGGTGGTGATGGGCATGGCCAGGGAGGCTCTTGGGCCAGTGGCAACAGCTCTGGCAAGGCTAGTGGGAATGGTGCCTGTCACTCTGCTGAGGGTTGTGACACCTGTGGTCTTCACAATTAACATGGTAATGGCAGGCTTGACTCTGGAGACAGTGACAGGGGTGACCAGGCAAACACCCTTAATGGCCATGGTGTCCACATTTAGCACCATCTGGGTCACTGCTTTGCTTCCCATGCCTAGTGGCAATTTGGGGGACAGCAATGATGATTTTGGCAGGTGCTCCATTTTTCAAAGTCATCACTTTGGTGGTGATAGTGGTGATGGGGAACTTGATGCCAGTACTGTTGTCATACCTGTGGCCAATATGGGGATTGTCTTGATGATGGTGATTGCATTGGGCTTGCCAGTGCTGGGGGAACACACTGTGAATGCTCAGTATGGCAGACTTAGTCCCAGCCCCACTGGTCTGGGTGGAACTGAGAAGGCAGTGGGCTTCATCTGCTGAGGTCATGAGATCTTTGACAGTCCCAGCTGAAGTGGCTCCTTGGTCTGGAGCACCATCAACAGTTTGCCCAGATTGGCAGTCAGAGCATTGCTTTCTGCAATAGAGATGGGGATCTTCACCCATGGTCTTGGTCCACCACTGTGCTCACCACCGGAGCTTCCTGGGCCATCATCACAGTCCCTGCCTTGGGCACCAACATGGTAGGGTGGGTGGACATGTTGACAATGGAAGAGATGGATGTCCCCTCCTGGGAAGCTGTGGTTGAGAGCGTTTGAGTGGTTGAGTGGCTCACCATAACTGAAGAACCCACCTTCACAGTAGCTGGGAAGGTGGTGGTGCCAGGTGTTATTGCCATGGCTCTGATGATGGTGGTGTCCTTTGTGACACCTAACACTGCGGGCTGCAAGGAAGACCATCTAGGTGACAGCTGTGGTCACTGGCCGCTAGTGCAACTATCCCGCTCATCTCTGGGCTCTGACCATTGTTCCCTGGGCACTCTGCCCATTCTGCAATGAAAACTGCTTTTGATAAAGTGATGAATATCTTCTACATTGTAGAGCAAATGATCAGATGTTAATTTGAGATTATTTCCTGTTTTTCAATATGTACACACAGAATTTCCCAGCCCTGTTTAGTAGGAAGACCATTTGTAGTGCTTTACAGTACCATCTTTGTTATAAATCAAGTGTTTGTGTGTGTAGGTTTATCTGGGGGCTCCCATTTCTGTCTCATCAGTCTGCCTATCTCTGCACCCGGTACAAAACTGCTTAGGCACTGTAGTTTAAAAATAAATCTTGATGTCCATTAGAGCAAGTCCTACCACCTCTTTCTTCTCTTTTGGTTATTCTTGGTCCTTCATATTCCCATAGAAACCTTAGAACTTTAAAAGTTGACAACTTCACAAGTGAACCTATAGGGATTTTGAATGATAATTTACAGACTCTATAAATCAATTTGGAGAGAATCTTTACAGTATGGCACCTTCTAATTTATGGCCACCGTATATCTTCACTACATCAATCTTTCTTTCAATGTTTTATAATTTTCTTTGTAGATACTTTGCAACATATTTTATTAGATTTGTTTCAAATTATTTTTAAAAGTTTACTTTTATTTTTTATTTTTAAAAAATATTTTATTTATTTATTTGACAGAGATCTCAAGTTGGGGGAGAGACAGGCAGAGAGAGAGAGAGGAGGAAGCAGGTTCCCCGCTGAGCAGAGTCCGATGTGGGGCTTGATCTCAGGACCCTGGAATCATGACCTGAGCTGAAGGCAGAGGCTTTAACCCACTGAGCCGCCCAGGCACCCTTATTTTTATTTATAAGTAAAAGTTTATTTATTTAAAAGTCTGTTTTTAAAAATTCCTCAGTTTTGGGTTATTTCGAAAAAACTTAGTTTTATATATTAGTCTTATATAAATAACCTTACTAAACTCAAATATTCCTTTTCTAAAAGATTTTATTTGTGTATTTGAGAGAAAGATAAGCAGAGGGAAGAGGCAAAACAAGAGAGAGATGCAGGCTCCTCACTGAGCAGGGAGCCTGATTTTTCAGGGCTCAATCCCAGGGCCTTGAGATCATGACCTGAGCCGGAGGCAGTTGCTTAACTGACTGAGCCACTCAGGTGCCCCATCAAATATTCCTTTTAATAACAACTTATTTGTAGGTTATTTTGGATTTTTGTGTGTATAATCATATTACCTACACAAAATGATTGTATTCTTGAATTTCTTTTTCTTTTTAAATTTTATTTGTGTATTTGAGAGAGTTCATGAGTGAGTGGGGGAAGGGGCAGGGAGAAAGGGAGGGAAAGAATCTCACAGAGTCTGTGTTGAGCATGAAGCCCAGTATGGGGCTTGATTTGAGACACTGAGATCATGATCTGAGCCCAAACCAAGAGTGGGATGCTCAAATGACAGCCAACCCTGTACCCCTGTGTTCCTGCCTTTCTAATCAAAGTATCTGCATTGTTTTACTGTATTGGCTAAGGTCCCTAATATTATGGTGAATGGAAGGGAAGATAATGGGCATCCCATTTTGTTTCCCAACCTCAGATAGAAGTATTTAGCATTCTACCATTGTGTATCATGTTTTCATAGTTATGTTCTTTCAGACTAAAGAAACTTCCTCCTATTTCTAGTTCCTAAGAATTTTTAATGGTCAATACTGAATTTTTCAAATCTTTTCTGCATAGGTTGAGAAGATCCTATGACTTTTCTCCTTTATTTTATTCTAATTTACCTATTTAATTTTCTTCTGTATGAATTGTGTTGTTAGATTTTTTTTTTCCCTGAAGATAAGTCAACTTCGTGTTTCTAGAATAAATTCAACTTGGTCACTCATATCATCCTTTTATATATAAATGGATTTGGTTTACAGATACTCTAAGAGTTTTGTATCTAGGGACACCTGGGTGGCTCAGTGGGTTAAAGTCTCTGCCTTCAGCTCAGGTCATGATCTCAGGGTCCTGGGATTGAGCCCCACATCTGGCTCTCTGATCGGTGGGGAGCCTGCTTCCCCCTCTCTGCCTGCCTCTCTGCCTTCTTGTGGTCTTTATCTGTCAAATAAATAAATAAAATCTTAAAAAAAAAAAAAGAGGTTTGTATCTATGTTCATAGGGGAGATCAGCCTATTTTTTGTTTTGTAGTGTCCTGTTCAAGCTTCACAATCAAGGTTTTAGAGCTTTCATAAAATGAGCTAGAATTTTTATGTTCATTCCCTATCCTCTGAAAGAGTCTGTATAGGATTAGCATGGCTGTCTCCCTAAATGTTTGGTAGACACACTGAACTTTCTGGACTGCTCTGACATCAATGTGCACTCTACCCCCAAACACTTGGAGAATCTAAGATTTTAGTAAAGGCTAACTTCTTTACAGAAAATAGAACCCACTCTTGCTCTACACATGCCACTAGAAAATGAGTCTTTGACTAATTGAATGATATTGGTGTCTTCCTTTTAAAATAAGTGTATGTTTATTCGATCCTTACTATAAGTCAGGCACTCAGCTGAGAATTTTACTTGTATTCTCTCACTTAATCCTTTAACAAAACTACTAGAACCTCCGGTTTGCTCAGAAGCCAGAGGCACAGAGAGGTCAGAAATTCCCTGGAGGGAAGCTCTGGGGAGAGGTGGAGGCAGGATTCTATCCCGGGGAGCCTGGCGCCAGAGCTTACTCGCCTCACCTCTGGCTAATGCACCTTGCTTTGGGTTCAGACTGCTGCTCTTTTTTCTTCCCTAAGGAGTAGAGGAGAATTGACTCCTCTACTCACTTATTTCCCCAATTTTCTTAATATCTAATAAATGCCTTCACAGTCAAATTTCCCTTGATTAATGCTTTGTTCGAATTTGTTTCAAAATATGGTATTTTACTGTCACTGCTGAATAGCTGTTACTTTTAATTTTGAGTTTTTCTTCATCTTGAGTTATTTAGAAGAGTAGTTTAACACTTCTGAGTGGAAAAAGATTCTCTGGGGCTAGGCTTTGGTTGTTTACTGTTTGGTTTTTTGACATTGTAATCAGAACTTGGGAAGTGTAATTTCTGTCTTGAGCACTTTTTCCTTTAGAATTTTTTGGTAACCTAACATCTGGCTAATTATTGCAAATGTTCCATAGTGTTTGAAAATAATGTATCTTCAATTTGTTTGGCACACATTTCTATATATATCTATCACAGCAAGCTAGATATTTGTGATATTTGATTTTTTTCCCAGCTTACTTACCATTTTCTGAGAGTGTTTTATTCCTTCCTCCTTGGTTCTGATTTGCCAGTTTTAATTTGTATTTTTGAAAATAATTGCTTTATTTATTTCAATGCTATGTTCAGTCCTTTATGGCTTTTGGCATCTTCATGAGGTGTAGCTTTAGTCAATATAAAACATTTGTCTTCGTCACACTCACTACCTTTTTACAATTTTGTCAAATACCCATTTTTTTTTTTTTTTTTTTGCCAATCCAGTTTTCATTTTTATAGCAGTGCCCATTTCTGACATCAGCTTTCCATGTCAGAAACATACATGCTGCCTTACCAATGCTGTGGGCCCCACTTTATTCATGCTTGTTCTTTCTCATCTCTGCAGAGCCCTTCATTGATCCACAATGACTTGAGATCAGTGAAGTCTTGCAAAGATGCATTTACTCTTTTTTTTTTTTTTTATAATATTTTCATTTATTTGTTTGACACACATAGAGAGAGTACAAGCAGGGGGAGCAATAGGCAGAGGGAATGGAAGAAGCAGGCTTCCCACTGAGCAGGGAGCCCCACATGGGGCCCAATCCCAGGATCCTGGGATCATGACCTGAACCAAAGGCAGATGCTCGACCTACTGAGCCACCCAGGGGGCTCGCATTTACTCTCTTAAACTGGCAAGATATAATAGGAAAATCTGTCTGTTGACTGCTTATCTCAGCCTGTATTTTCAGTGGAGCTTGTTCTTATCTACCAGGATTGTTTAGAACATAAATCATTTTCTAAAACCTTTCCTAGGCTCCTATAGGAATGCAGGGGCACAGATCTGCTGTACCTCAAGGCCATTGGCATTGTGTTTCTTTCCTTTGCTTCTCTTGTGTTTTAGTAGGTATTAACTTCCAAATATGGACAGATCTGTTCAGATGAAGTCTGCGTGGTGACATTCCATGTGCATTTGGGGACTTGCTAGAATCTTCTCTTCCCTTCTGTTTCTTGTTGACACTGCCTGGTGCACAGTGCTGGTTTTCTTCTTTACCTCAAAGGAGTAATAGGAATTCTTTGAATAGAAAGAAATAATAACAGAACTTATTATTCCTCTAAAAATTTTTGATACAATCCTTGAATCTAACACGTATACTCTGTATTTATTTATTTATTTATTTATTTATTTATTTATCACTGTCATCCATTAAATGATAAGTCCTTAGGGTAGCAGGCACTGTGCTGAATCACCTTTATGGTCCTCATATGCGGCGTGATGCCTGGCACACAAGAATTCAATAAATGTGACAAATGAGGCATATGGAAATAGACTAATGCAGTCATAGGTACCTAACACAAAAGTCCATGGGAGACACAAATATAATGAACTAGGTGTCCTTAACTTCTTCTACCCATGGTCTATAATAATATATTCTTCCTCTAACAGCCAAAAAGATTCCTTTAAGCCTTAAGTCTGATCATGTCTCTTTCCTGTTCAAAATCTGGTTCTAGGGACTTCCTATGTCAGTCCAAGTAAAAGCTGAAGTTCTTCCCTTGGCCTTGGGGCCCAACAGAATGTGTCCTCATCTCCCCCCTCTCCTTACACAACCTCCTCCAGCTATGTTGGCCTTACTGATATTCCTTAAACAACCTAAGCAGAGTATAGCCTCCAGGATTTTGCATTTGCATTCCGTCTGTCTGACATGGACTCCTCCTTCATATCCACATGGCTTTCTCTCACCAGCTCCAAACCTCTGCTTGACTGCTACCTTCCTTGAGAATCCAATCCCAGCCCATCTGCCCGCATCTCTTTAACCACATTGATTTCCTCACACTCTGTGACACCACCTGACATATTAAGTATTTGTTTATTTACTCCTTCTAGAACATATGCTCCCCGACAGAGGACACGTGTCTAGGTTTTCATTGTTGCAACCCAAGGGCTTAGTGAATGGTAGATGTGATTTTGTCACATCTTCCATGTCAGGAAGGAGTGATGGGCATAAGTTATCACTGAGAAGGGTTGGGGCTTGCAGCTATGGCAGGGCACTCCATATGAGCCATGTGCTTGCTCATCCCTGGATACGCAAGAACTGGAGGCTTCCAACACAGTCCTGGGAGAAGGAAGTTGGAAAGCCTGCACTCTTTGGATTTCATGCCCATAGCAAAATAACTCTCATGGGCTGGGTGGTGGGAAAAAGGTGAAACTGCATGTGTGTATTAGGTGAGACCAAGGCTTTGAGGAAGAAGACCAGTCTCAACTTTGTGTCTGCAGAATGTCGTCTTCTTGCATTTATACTATTGTGGACAGGAAAGCATGTGAAAAATTTTATTTGTATTTAGTTCAGATATGTCTGCTATTTTATAAGACAGGACTTTGGTGACCAAAAGCAGGGGTCCCTAAACTACCGTTCCCCCCTCAGCTTGCAATGCACATGTAGAAGATGACTATTCACAGTACAGTTAATGGAGTGATTTAGAGATGCTTAATTGAAGCAAATTAAAGCTTAGAACCAAGATGGAAATGTGGAAAGATAATAAAAATTATCTGATTCACTTGTAAAATTCTATGATTGTACGTCTTTTGCACTTACAAACTTGAGCATTTGTGGATATTTTAAATATCTATAAAGTGATCTTTTGACTCTATAGGACATTTTGACACATTGACTGAATTTTCTAATGGATTAGTAATCTATAAGAAAACTGAAATTAAGTTATCAGTGATGTAATGAAGAAGAGGTTGATCTTAAATCTCGAAGTAATGCTGCCAACTCTGTCCTGTCTTATCTGTAAACGTTTGTTGAGAATTTACAGAGCCCCAGGTACTGTGAGGGTTTCCAGCGCACTTAATTAAGAGTATTAATTAATTGTTTAATTGTGATGTGATTAATTAGTAATGAAGGGGGATTAAGGGTTTTCTTACTAACTTATTGTCTGCATTTCACCTTGAGGACACAGGGTCAGAGAATGGTTTTCCTAAGACTGATAAAGGGAGGAGAAGGAACTGCGTCACAGGTACCAGTGTAGAATCTGCGATGTAACCTGGAGTTCTCTCTTACAGTCAGTAAGCTAGATTGCCTTGAAGCAAGTTAGATTGCCTTGTCAAGCAAGGCTGCCTTTGAGGAGACCTGGCTTCTGTCATGGTTAGCAAGTTTTGAAAAAAGGTAAAGGAACATAATTATTTAGGCCATGAAAACTTCCCAGGGATTTGGAGCTAAAGGCAAATGGGAAGAACTCCAGAGATGGTAAGAAAAATGAACGGAAGCATAGAGCTCTCTGAACGCCTTTGAAAGAATGACCATGAGCTGATTTCTGTCTCTGAGTAATAATTCGGTAATTCAAGGAACAGACCATGTGTACAAAAACATGATAAAGCCAAATCTTCATTTTTTCCTAAAATTTGTATAAAATAAATCAGTTTTTCTTGTACATATTCTATAAAAATTCTGTAATTAGGTGCACCTGGGTGGTTCAGTCAGTCAACTATTTGACTCTTGATTTTGGCTCAGGTCATGATCTCGGGGTCATGAGATTTAGCCCAGCATGGAGTTCTGTGCTGGGCATAGAGCCTGCTTAAGATTCTCTTTCTCTCTCAGCCCCTACCTGGCAATACTCTCTCTCTCAAAAAAAAAATAATAATAATAATTGTGTATTTAATATTAAAATTTGACTGTTTCAGAGACTTTTCATCCCTTACCACGCGTTATGAATTTGTCACATTAACACTTGTTGAATAAAGCACAGCCTGCCCCATGATGAATGGTGAGATGTGGTTCAACACAAAACAGGAGAACTTGAGAGCAAGAGAGAGATTTAATACTCACAGGTCCTGAAAGAATTAGCTGGAGGAGCCATAGGGGAAGATCAAGGCAGGGTGCTGAACACAGAGGGAGAGAGAGAGGCAGGACCTGGGGCACTGGCCTTTTTTTAGGCTCTGTTTTGGATGGCATAACTATGGGGTTTATAGGCTAAGCCTGGATTGGTCAATTCAAACAAAAGAGCAGGGTTTCTGGTAAGCTCCACAGAGGTCTTATCTAACAGTGTGCAAGATGGAAGGCCTGGGAGGCAAGGGAGACTGTAATCCCAAGGACTGTTGGCCAAGTCATGTCAGGAACTTAAATGTACTTGTGACTCTGCGGGCTGCTGTTGAGCCCCTGCGTTCCGATGGGTGGGTAGGGTCTGTTTAAGATTTCTGCAGGCCACAGAATAGATGTCCAGGCAGCAGTAGCAAGGAGTGGTGTAGCTCAACTCCTGACATCATAGAATGAGAGGACCTTACAACTATTATAGAAAACATACAACTATTATAGAAAACATACATACAACTATTATACATACAACTATTATAGAAAACATACAACTATTATAGAAAACATGTTAGTACAGTTTTTGTTTCAAAAAATAATTGTTAATGAGAATCTAGCAAAATCAAAACTTATTAATAATGAAGCTGAGGGTTTTTTGTATTGCTGTTTTGTTTTTTAGCTATTGTTAAATTGAGAGAGGATTTAAAGTATTATATGCAATGCATAAGAAATCTTTTTTTTTTTAAAGATTTTATTTATTTATTTGACAGATAGAGATCACAAGTAGGCAGAGAGGCAGGCAGAGAGAGAGGGGGAAGCAGGCTCCCTGCTGAGCAGAGAGCCCGATGTGGTGCTCGATCCCAGAACCCCGAGATTATGACCTGAGCCGAAGGCAGAGGCTTAACCCACTGAGCCACCCAGGTGCCCCCCAATGCATAAGAAATCTTAAAGGACATTTTGATTTTTAATTTTCTTGTTTTCAAAAAGTAAGAGGCCTAGCTCATAAACATCTTACAGTTAAAAATGTGTAACCTTGCCTAATTTCTTACTTATTTCTTATACTTTTACCTTTGGTAGCATTTCCAAGAGAAGAAATTTTGTATTTTTCATTACAGATTTACCAACTGTAATTGTGTTAATTAATTTAGTAGGATCTCTGTCTTGGCTGTGAAGTGTTTTCCTAAAACTAGTACCAAAGTTAAAAAGAACAGCGATCAAGGTGTATTTGTCCAAAAGATAAAAGAATTACAGGCAATATCTTTATTATTAAGTATTATCTACTTACTATTATTCTCTATTTGTTAGTGGTATCTAAAAAATCACATAACCACTCTTTATACAGTTTCAGCACAAGCAGAGGAGGGGCTGATACAGAATATAACCAATTTGTGTAGCTGGTTTAGCCAAAGTACAGAAAGAGACACCACAATATCCTCTCTGTGTATATGGGGAGGGGTGAAACTTTGTTCTTTTGGGCTGTTCTTGATACACGTTGGCCTCAGCATAATGCTGAGTACTCACACAGTTTTCAAAGGGCATTCACGTTTATTCTCATTTCATTCTTTTTTTGAGTATTTATTTAGTTATTTATTTGTGTATCCTTGACATAGTGTTACATTAGTTTCAGGAATACAACACAGTGATCCAACAAGTTTACACACTATGATATTCTCACCACAAACATTATTACCATTGGTCATCTTATAACACTATTTACAACAGCACAGACTAGATTCACAAGGCTGTGCCCTCATCTCTGTGACATTGATTCCATGACTGGAAGTCTGTACCTCCCCAGGTTTCCACATCCCCCTGCCTCTGTTAGCCATTGTTTGTTTTCTGTATTATAGGTCTGATTCATCCTCTACTATAAGACATGGGAAGGTGAATTGTTTTCCACCAGTTAAGTGTCTTGCTCCAGGTTGGGCAATGAATTTATGAGGAGTTAGGGTATGGACAGAAACCTCTTAGCCTCATGGTTTTAAACTTAGAAGAAGATCTCAAATGTCTTAAATGGTCTTAATGTCACTGATTGGATACAACTGTATGACACCGGATTTATTTATTTATTTATTTATTTAATTTTTTATTTAAATTCCTTTTAGTTAACATACAGTGAAAATTAATTTCAGGTACACAATTTGGTGATACAACACTTCCATACAACATCTGGTGACACTGAACTTTAATATGTAGTCTGTGGTTTGTTCTAGGACCTCTCTGTCTGATACATTTTAAAGTCATCCCAACAATTATCACCAGGAATAAAGCTCCGATGTCCATTTCAGTATTACTTATTTACTCTTTATGAAGCAGTTAGTGTCTCATAGAGATGTATATATGTTGAATTTTTTTTTGTAAAAATGATGTGAGGCTTTTGAATGATTCAAAGTCTTTATAATTTTTAATACAAAATATAATTTCATTTTTCTATTAGATTATTCCTTATGGAGATCAACAATGTTCAAGATGGTTGATTAGCAAAATGTTTAGTAGATTATTTTAGAATATTTGCAAAAAATATTTTCCTCTTCAAAGGTGAGGTAAATATATAAATGCATTTATCACTTAGGGTGAATAGCTACTCAGCATGACCTTCCTTGAGATTCATGTTATCACAAAACAAATGGGAGTGTTAGTTAACGAAGAAGAGCAATGTAGCAGAAACACTACTAACCTCTACTTCTCTCCTTCTTTCTTCATTCTGTTCATCCAGTCATCCATCTGTCCTTCTAGCTCATCCTTTCTTTCATATTTGTATTTTGTCTTGCTTTCTTCCTTTCTGAAATTCATTAAAAAAAAAAAAACCTGTTGGTAATACTTGCAATTCTGACAAACTTCTGATATTTCACATTAAGCAAATGGAAGTCCTGCATAAAAACAGAATATTTGGGAAAACTTAGGTTAGCTTAAAGTAGACAGAGAGATACCCCTTTAGAAGATGCTGGTTAAACAATTTTAAACAGTGCATTCTGAAACTACAAGAGGAAGATAGAAGTATATAGAATTTTCCACTTAACCTGACCATGAAATTATCTACATTTCTCATAACAGTATTCAAAAGAATACCAACTGGGAAAATGTGAGTGTATTAAATCAAGCTATTCGTTACATGATACAAATGCTTTGAATTTTGACTTTTTTGTTCTTTTTTTGGTTTTTGGTTTTGTTTTGTCTTGTTTTTAGATATATAGAGAGAGACAGAGGGAGAGAGAGAGCCAGAGTGGGGGGGTAGGGACAGAGAGAGAGAAGAGTGAGAATCTCAAGCATGCTCCATGCTCAGTGAGAGCCCGACGTGGGGCTTGATCTCATGACTGCAAGATCTTGACCTGAGCCGAAACCAAGAGTCAGATGCTTAACTGACTGAACCACCAAGGCACCCCAACAATTTTTTTATACTTGCATTTTCATTGTCTAATATGTATATTCATGTTTTCCTTAATGATCTTGGTTTTATTAGTTTCTTTCCATGTTTCTAACAAGCCATGCTTTGCATTCATTTGAAATCATTCATTCTATCTGCTGAATAAATTGTTAAGACTATCTTAGCTTTATCAAATATTGTACCCTTTATATGTTCAAAATATACTGTTTCACTTAATTATTTGTGTCTTGAATTGTATATTTTTAAACAATTGATTTTGAATTAATTATAGATTCACAGGAAGTTGTCCAAAAAAAGTACAAGACTATCTCACATGCTTTTCATTCAGTTTCCCCACAGGTAATACCTTGTGTAGCTACAATACAATATCAAAATGAGGAAACTGATGTTGGTTACAACACAGAGAGCTTACTCTGATTTTATGAGTACAAGTCTCTGCAACCTTTTTTTTTTTTTTTTTATAAAGATTTTCTTTATTTATTTGAGAAAGAGAGTGAGAGAGAGCGTGAGAGGGGGGAAAGAAGGTCAGAGGGAGAAGCAGACTCCTCATGGAGCTGGGAGCCTGACATGGGACTCGATCCCAGGACTCCAGGATCATGACCTGGCAGTCACTTAACCAACTGAGCCACCCAGGAGCCCAAGTCTCTGCAATCTTTTACCCTATGTGGATTCATGTAATCATCACCACAGTCAGAATAAAGAGCTGTTCTACCTTCACAGGCTCTCTGTGCTACCCCTTTATAGCCAGGCACACCTCTCCCCATTTTCTTCCTAATCATTGGCAACCATTCTCCATTTCTATAATTGAATATTTTGAGAATTTTACTTAAATAGAACCATACAGCATGGACCCTTCCGAGACTGACTTCTTTTCACTTAGCATGATTCCCTTAAAATCCATCCACACTGCATGTATCAACAGCTCATTCATTCTTATTGTTGAGCAGTATTCCATGGTATGGGCGTACCATGGACGGTGTAATAATTTTTTGAAAGACACTTTGGTTATTTCTAGTTTGGACTTTTTTAAGAATAAAGCTGATAGAAGCACTCCTATACAGGTTTTTGTGTGCACATAAGTCTTCACTTGTCTGTGATAAATGCCCAGAATGTAACTATTGGCACATGATAGTTTAGTGTTCTAAGAAATTTCTAAACTTATCCTACGTGACTGTACCATGTTATATTTCTACCAGCAGCTGATGAGTGATCCAGATCCTCTGTGTCCTCAGCCCCATTTGGTGTTGTCACTATGTTTTATTTCCACTGTTCTGATAGATGATATCTTATTTTGGTTTCCCATTCCCCTAATGGCTAATGATGTTGAACATCTTTTCCTGCATGTGGTTTCTGTATTCTTTGGTGAAGTATTTATTTTGCACATTTTCTAGTTGGATTTTCTTTTACTATTGAATTTTGAGAGTACTTCATATATTTTAAACTTGAGACACAGGTTTTGTCATATGGATGGTTTGTAAATATTATTTCTACCTGTCTCATAACTAATTTTCTTATCCTCCTTATGGAGCTTTTGGCAGAGCAAAAGTTTTTAATTTGGGGGGGATGTTCAATTAAATTATATTTTAATTGCAATATTATTACTTTTAGAAAGTTCACTTGTTACAATGTACCCTTTTAATTTTACCAAAAATTATTCTTGCTTATCATAAAGTATTTTAAAAAGCATAATTTTTAAAACCCTATAAATTCTACGTGAAATTAGCCATCATTAGCATTTTGGGGAATAAGCTTGATCTCTCTCTGCATATATTCATATACATGTGAATCAGAGAAGAAATTTACAAGAATAATATATAGCTCTTTTAACTTGAAAAAGCATTAAATTCATTTTTATTCAAATTCAAAAGACAGGAAACCAAAGTGAAAATATGACATATGTTGAGCTTTAGATAAATTTTCATTTGCATTAGGGAATTTAAGTTCTTATGGGATCCCTTTACAATAAGAAAAAGGTCATGAAAAAAAATAATGTTTAGAATTATAGTTGACCCTTGAACAAGATGGGTTTGAACTGCTTGGGCCAACTTATATATGCATTTTTTTCAAAGATTTTATTTATTTATTTGACACACACACAGAGAGTACAAACAGGCAGAGCAGCAGGCAGAGGCAGAGCAAGAAGCAGGCTCCCCACTGCAGAGAGCCCAAACTGGGGCTCTATCCTAAGGACCCTGGGATCCTGAAGGCTGATGCTTAACCATCTGGGCCACCCAGGAGCCCATCTACATGCATTTTTTAATACTTTAAATGTATTTTCTCTTCCTTATGATTTTGTTAATAGCATTAAAAAAAAGACTTTATTTATTTATTTGAGAAAGAGAGAGAGAGAGAGAGAACATGATCAGGTTGAAGGGCAGAGAGAGAAGCTGAACAGGGAGCCTGATGCAGGACTTGATCCTGGGGATGATTACCCCCTGAGCCACCCACGTGTCCCTAACACTTTCTGCTCTCTAGCTTACTTTGTTGTAGAAATAGAGTAATAAAATATATACATTCAAAATGTGTTAATTGTATCTTATCACTAAGGCTTCCGGTCAACAGTAGGCTATTTGTAGTTCAGTTTTGGGGAGTCCAAAGTTATATTATTTTTGACTGCCAGGGGGTTGGCGTCCCTAACCCCCATATTGTTCAAAGGTCTACTGTATTTTCTTTAATTATATTTCAATTTTACTGTTGATTGGCTCAGTCCTATGAAGGAAATCATCCCTTCTATGTATTCTCCTTGGGAGAAATTGGGAATTTCTCCCAATTCCCATTTTTATTTCTGTAAAACTGATAATATTTTTACAAGGCATGTATTTTATGCTATGACCATAATACCCACGGTGTGTCAGCTGGCTTCTCTTTTGGTGGCTCTACAGTAATATTCTGTTTTGTGAAGTAGTTACTCCCATGATCCTTCCACATACTGAATGTGGTCACTCCAGTTAGTCAGTGGGTGTGCTGGTTTTTCATTCCTGGTCTTCACTTTCAGTGAAGTGTACATCTGTACACTTCTCAGGTCTGCACAGAATGGCCCTCTCTTATAATGTGTTTGTGTCTCTCTGTCTTTTCCAGACCTCAACTCCTTACTCTGTGTCCCAGTTTGAAGCTAAAGCTGTCCCTTAGTGAAACGGAGATAATATTGCTTAAGTCATTCCTGCAGTGTTTTTTGATCTTGTTAACCCAGGTCCCCCCCTCCAACCCATTTTTCCTTACAGCACTTTGGTCATGAAGTCTAGGGCATGTGGCTTATTATTCAGGGATGGGGTGAATTGTATCAAGAAAGTAGGAGAGGTTGGAGATGGGTGGACATAGCAAGGCTTACATAAACAAGTGTTTTGTCTATTCTTGTTAAGTCTTCCCCCCTCAGCCAGGAATTTAATTTATTAATTATCCTATTTTTATATATTTCACTTCATTAATCCATTCCTTCATTTATTTTCATAATTTCTTTCCTTGTTTCTTTAGGATTCCTTTGTTGGTTTTGTTTTTCCATTTTTTAAGTTTTTTTTTTTTTTTTTTTTGACAGAGAGAGATCACAAGTAGGCAGAATGGCAGGTAGAGAGAGAGAAAGGGAAGCAGACCCCCATTCGAGAGAGAGCCTGATGCGGGGCCTGACCCCAGAACCCTGGGATCATGACCTGAGCCAAAGGCAGAGGCTTTAACCCACTGAGCCACCCAGGTGCCCCTGTTTTTCCATTTTTTGAAATGAGTATTTAATATATTTATTTTCATTCTTTCATTTTTACTGATAAATGTTTAGTGTTATGGTGTTTCTCCTGATCGTTGTTTTAAATGTATTTTATAGATCTGGATGAGCAATTCTATTTTATGATTATTAATAGGAATTTTGTTATTTCAATTTGTATTTGTTCTATTGCCCAAGAGTTGTTTAATAGGTTTTTAATATCCAGGATAAAATGCTGTTTTTAATTTAATTTTTACTAATACTTTCTAAATTTATTGCACTGTGATGAGAACTATTTCTACATTATGCAACTTCAGATATGTTTTCCTTGTAGTCTAACATATGGTCCATTTTTGTGAATGTTTCACAAGTATATAAATTTCTCTTGAATTTCAGTATGTATTTTTGAGGTCTCCTAATTGATTGTATTGTTTAAAAATTCTGTCTCCTTACATCTTTTTGTTCATTTGGCCTGTCTTGCTGAGAGTGGTATATGAATGTCTCCTCTAATTATTGTGTGTGTGTGTGCTTTTTTTTTTTTTTTTTGCTATGTCTCTTGGAATCTCTTGTACTTGTTGCATCATAGGGTGATAGTTATATTATTCAGTATACAAATATTTCTAAGTGTTATAACACTATTGTGCATTACAGCTTTTAGAATTAAAAAGCGCCTTTCTTTGGGGTACCTGGGTGGCTCAGTACCTTAAATATTTGCCTTTGGCTCAGGTCATGGATCTGGGAATCCTGAGATCAAGCCCTGGGTATCCTGGGGTGGCGTGGGGGGTGCTCAGCGGGGAGTCTGCTTCTCTGTCTTCCTCTGAACCTCCCACTCCCTCTGCTCCTCCCCTTGCTCATGCTTTCTCTGTCTCTTTCAAATAAATATATTAAATCTTTAAGAAAAGAGAAAAAGTGCTTTTCTTCTTCACATTTAGTGCTTTTGGCTTACATTTTATTTGGCTTACATTATTTTCTTATTATTTCTATATGTCCGGGATATCTTCATCCATCCACTTTCAGCATATGGAATCACTTTGTTTTAGGTCCTCTCTTGTATACACCATATAGTTGGGCTTTGTCTTGAAAACCAATTAGAAAATTGACTTCTTTGCTCTGCTCTGCCTCTGATGGTACCCTTGATATCTTAATAACATCTCCTCCATGAAGTTTCAAAGAGTTCCCTGCAGGGTCTCCCAAACGTGGCACCTGGGCTCTGGAGACCAGGAGCACTTCCTCAGCATTGTTATTTCTCTATCCCCTAGCTGTTACCTGTGAGCGGTCACTTGCGCTGGAATTGAAAGCGACTATGTGCAGGGCTCCTTCTAATGGCATTTAGCTCCCTCTCTCAGTTTGACAAGGGAAACAGGCCAATAACTTGGATATTTTATGCATTTCTAACAGCTCTATTCCTACCACAGAGCTGGGTATCCAGCGTGGTGCTGGTGGTCTTCTCCATGCCTGCCTCCCTCTGTTTCCAGCTCTCTTTCTCCTCCTCTCCACAGTCCCTTAGGATTGAAAGTCATCAGGCTATGAATAATTTTTTCTCCTGAAATTCTTTTAGCCGTGGGCAGCAACTTCATGGTCTGGACTTCATAGGAGAAAGAAGTAGCTTCTGTATATATTTGGAGAAACTCTCTGACCAGATTGCTGTAGGCATGCATTCTTTAAATGGTAAAGTTATTTAAAAACTCTTTTGACAAAGCCTGGTTTGCAACTCAATTGTCCTCCTGACAACTCAAGCAAAAATCGAATTTGACAGTTAAAGCTGAAAAATGACTTCATTGATAGAGAACCCAGTATCTGCTCTTTCCCTTGGCACTGAAGCACTTCATTTCAAAGGACAGTGAGCTTCACCAGAACTTGAAAATACATACAGAACCTGAAAATACATCTCCATTGCAGGCGTTAGTTAAGTGGAGGTGTTGTGTGGGCTGGTCTGCTGCTGCAGCTGATCAAACTGTTTGTACGCAAGTAAGTCCTTCCTTACCTCACCACAGTTTGGAATTGTTATCATTTTTGTCCAAGTATTCAGAGAAGTCATGATTTCCAGGAAAAATTGCTCAAGGGCTCTTCTGGGACAACTTAGTGTGAGTCAGCTATGTGCTGTTGTGAAAGATTGGTGGCTACTTGTAGTAGTTAATAGTTTTGAGTTTGCCACTGATCTATTCAGAAAAAGGAAAGGTATGACCATCACTGCATTATCCCTAATATGAAGAGGGGATGTGGGGTGCAGAGGCTCTGTGTTAACCATGAAGACATCAGAATTAATTATGTTAATCACATCTTGCATCAAAATCAAGGCTTTTAAAATGTATCATTTTGAGGAAATGTGTCCTCCTTCCTTTTTGAAACTAAACTCAGCATCCATATCAGGGGACCCATCCCCTGGTGAATTCTCACGTCTAGTGGATGGGACACTGTGTTTTCTAAGCAACACTCATGGCTTTTCACAAAGTCAACATATTCGAATCTTTAATGACACTGCACATAAAGATAAGAGATCAGCAGGAGAATCAGGAAAACGACTTAATCATTCCCACTTTAGTCTTTTTAATTTGATGGGTTCCATTTTATTCCTGAAACTATGCACATCTCCTTTAGTCTGGGCAAATTTCAATTTCTATACTAATGAGTCTGTTATCTAGTTTTCCACATAATTAAATATTAAAACAACCTTTCTTAAATGAGAATTGGAACCAAGTATTAAGTTAAGATAGCATTTTTGCCCAATTTTTTTAGTTATTTATGTATATATATATATATATATATATATATATATATATTATTGCCTTTTTTTAGAGGTGGAGAGAGAGAGGAAATGCATACAAGCAGTGAGGTAAGGGGAAGAGGAAGAGGGAGAGAAAGTGTCTTAAGCGGGCTCCTTGAGTATGTGGAGCCCAATATGGGGCTCCATCTCAAGAGCCTGAGATCATGACCTGAGGCAAGATCAACAGTCAGAAGCTTAACCCACTGAGCCATGCAGGTGCCCCAGCACATCTGCAGATCTTAAAGGGGCTCTCCCAAAGCTGAAAGCACCATACTACCAGTTAAATGTTGTGGAAACAAGACATTTATTTGTGTGTGTGTGTTAGTGTGATGACCTGGTACTATTACGTTATTTCCTTGTCTCTAAGAGATTCTTCCAATCATATCCACTTGTACAGAAGATTAAAACTTCTACAGAATGTTTAATCTAAAGGAAACTTGGGGCCTAAACACTGCACTTTTGGGAAAGGCCACTCTATTGATTTAAGAGGTTTAATGATCCCTTACATACGTGTAAGGTCTAGTAGAACTGTTAGGAATTACATAGGCACAGGGAAAGGAAGACGATTCCATGATTTATAGACTAATGAATCTGTAATTTTTTTTTTTTTTTGCTCTAAGTGACTAATACATCATTTGAGTCTACTTATAATTACCTATAATTTACACATTCATAAATGTATTCATATTGTTTAACCTTTTAATTTAAGACAGCTATTAGAGATCAAGCAGATTCTATAGACTGAAAAAAGAAAACATTATTGGGTGCCTGGGTGGCTCTGTGGGTTAAGCCTCTGCCTTTGGCTCAGGTCATGATCTCAGGGTCCCGAAGATCAAGCTCCACATTGGACTCCCTGCTAGGCAGAGAGCCTGCTTCCCCCTCGCTCTCTGTCTGCCTCTCTGCCTACTTGTGATCTCTCTCTGTCAAATAAATAAATATAATCTTAAAAAAAAGAAAACATTATTAAAGCATTATCATAATGTATAAGACATATCATAACAAAACATTATCAAAACATTATCATAACAAAAAATTATACGTAACACTACGTATGCATAATGTAATTTTTGAGTACAGCATGTTATATTCTTGAGAACTCAGTAAAAAAAAACAACAAAATGTGTTATTGTTCCATCTGAAAATCAAAGTTGAGATTTCTTCTAAAAATACTTGCAGTTGTATACCATTCATGGTTTTGTCTAATCTAATGTATCTTGATAAGGCATGAATTTAGAAGGAGTTCAGGATAGTCTGCTGCTTTATTTAGTACTGTGAAAAATTGACATGGCCATAGCCTTTTTCAAATAGAGCTGGAGAAGCCAGTGTGGAGAAACTGCCCTTTTGCTTTGGTCTGAAAGGAGCCAAAACCTTGGGGTTGGGCAAAACAACAATTGCGTAAAGCAGTAATTTGAGAAGTCAGCAGGGGAACAGACATCCTGATCACAAAATTAAAATTTCTGGAATTTCTGAAGATAAAATCAGAAGACAATTAATCTATAATCCAGAGTAGTTTAGCTTGTGAACACTCATATAATTGCCTTGTCCTTTTACTCATTAAACCCCCTTGCTGTTAACCTATAAATGGGAATACTATTTAAGTATGTATCTGAACTCATGCTTGCCAAATTATAACTTTTTAATCCCAAATAAACTGTGGCTTGCCTTTCCCTGTGTCTCTTTTGCTTAGGGTGACAGGAGAAAGTGACTGAGAGTGACTCAGTTATTTGTCCCTGTTCAGGTGTCTCCTGTAACTCCACAACTACACCAACACTAACTAGGCATAGTTTTTAAAGCACCATTAGTTCAATAACTAACTTAAAATTTGTGAGTTCAGCCAAAGGCTGTGATGCAAACATCAACATGAACGTACTGTAAATAGACTGTCCCATTCAATTTGTATTCTAAGTGCCCACCACAATAACAATGGGCCAATAATGGACCTAGATTAAATATTTTTGGATGACTATGAGCACATTGAATGGTTGAGCACAACCTAACCAACACCTACATAAATATTATCTTGGGAAAAATGGTAACGATATTAAGTGTCCTAGAGTCTTTGTGTCTGAAGTAAAGACAAAATGAGAAGAGAGATGTAAAGGTGCAACAAAAATACCTGTGAGATATAAAATAATATTTTTTATGAGGAAAATACAGAGTCATATGTAAACATTTGATAACATTTATCCCCTAAACATGTAAGTATTTTATCTGCTCAATGAATTGTTATTGGAAATATATCTAGAGAGAAGAAATTTCATTTATTTTTATTTTTATTTTATTTTATTTTTTCATTTCTTTTTATATTCACATTTATGTTCTTGCTGATTCAGCCTCTTATTTTATGGTCTGTCCTTGGAGTAGGTACTTGAGATGTTACATCTTACATTTTATTTTATGTTATATATAAAAAGAGTATGACCACATGGGGCAGAGTGAGTGAGGAGGGTCAGAGGGAGAGAGAGAATGTTAAGCAAGTTCCATGCCCAGCCCAGAGCTCGACACGGGACTTGATCTCATGACCCTGAGATGGTGACCTGGCCCCAAATCAAGAGTGAGACACATATTCGACTGAGCCACCCAGGAACAAGATTTTGCACGCTGATATGTTTCATTCCTTTTATTATCTAGTAATGTAGTACATCCATACAATGGAATATTATTTACCCTTTAGTGGAGGGTGTAATAAAAAGGAAGGAAATTCTCATACTCTATGACAGGGATGAACAATTATGGAAGTGAAATAATCCAGCCACGAAAATACAAATACTGTATGATTCTGGTTATGCAAGATATCTGGAGTAGTCAAATTCATGGAAACAGAAGGTAGAATGGTAGGTGTCAGGGACTTGGGGGAAGGGGAAATGGAGAGTTTCTTTTTTACTCACTATAGAGTTTCAGTTTTTTAAGATTAAAAAGTTCTAGAGCTTGGTTGCACAACAATGTGAATACATTTAATGCTACTTTACTGTATCCTATAGAAATGGTTAAGGTGGTAAATTTTATTTTTTTAAATTTCAATTCATACATCTTTTTTTACAATAATAAAATATAAAATAAGTGAAAAATAAGTAAAGAGTAGCTTAAGTATTTTAAGCTGTCTATAAGATATGTAAAAGTAGCCCATAATCACTATTTAAAATAATTTAAAATATGTGGTTTCTTTTTTTTTAATTTTTTTTTAATTTTTTTTTAATTTTTTTTTTTAAACAATTTTTTTTTTAAGATTTTATTTATTTATTTGACAGAGAGAAATCACAAGTAGACGGAGAGGCAGGCAGAGAGAGAGAGAGGGAAGCAGGCTCCCTGCTGAGCAGAGAGCCCGATGCGGGACTCAATCCCAGGACCCTGAGATCATGACCTGAGCCGAAGGCAGCGGCTTAACCCACTGAGCCACCCAGGCGCCCCTTTTTTTAATTTTTTAAATTTATTTTCGGCATAACAGTATTCATTGTTTTTGTACCACACCCAGTGCTCCATGACATCCATGCCCTCTCTAATACCCACCACCTGGTTCCCCCAACCTCCCACCCTCCCGCCCCTTCAAAACCCTCAGATTGTTTTTCAGAGTCCATAGTCTCTCATGGTTCACCTCCTCTTCCAATTTCCCTCAACTCCCTTCTCCTCTCTAACTCCCCTTCTCCTCCATGCTATTTGTTCTGCTCCACAAATAAATGAAACCATATGATAATTGACTCTCTCTGCTTGACTTACTTCACTCAGCATAATCTCTTCCAGTCCCGTCCATGTTGCTGCAAAAGTTCGGTATTCATCCTTTCTGATGGAGGCATAATACTCCATAGTGTATATGGACCACATCTTCCTTATCCATTTGTCCGTTGAAGGGCATCTTGGTTCTTTCCACAGTTTGGCAACCGTGGCCATTGCTGCTATAAACATTGGGGTACAGATGGCCCTTCTTTTCACGACATCTGTATCCTTGGGGTAAATACCCAGGAGAGCAATTGCAGGGTTATAGGGAAACTCTCTTTTTAATTTCTTGAGGAATCTCCACACTGTTCTCCAAAGTGGCTGCACCAACTTGCATTTCCACCAACAGTGGAAGAGGGTTTCCCTTTCTCCACATCCCCTCCAACACATGTTGTTTCCTGTCTTGCTAGTTTTGGCCACTGTAACTGGTATAAGGTGGTATCTCAACGTGGTTTTAATTTGAATCTCCCTGAGGGCTAGTGATGATGAACATTTTTTCATGTGTCTGATAGCCATTTGTATGTCTTCATTGGAGAAGTGTCTGTTCATATGTTCTGCCCCCCCCCCCCTTTTTTTATCTGATTATCTGTTTTGTGTGTGTTGAGTTTGAGGAGTTCTTTATAGATCCTCGATATCAACCTTTTGTCTATACTGTCATTTGCAAATATCTTCTCCCATTCCGTGGGTTGCCTCTTTGTTTTCTTGACTGTTTCCTTTGCTGTGCAGAAGCTTTTGATTTTGATGAAGTCCCAAAAGTTCATTTTCGCTTTTGTTTCCTTTGCCTTTGGAGACATATCTTGAAAGAAATTGCTGTGGCTGATATCGAAGAGATTACTGCCTATGTTCTCCTCTAGGATTCTGATGGATTCCTGTCTCACGTTGAGGTCTTTTATCCATTTTGAGTTTATCTTTGTGTACAGTGTAAGTGAATGGTCGAGTTTCATTCTTCTACATATAGCTGTCCAATTTTCCCAGCACCATTTATTGAAGAGACTGTCTTTTTTTCACTGTATTTTTTTTCCTGTTTTGTCAAAGTTTATTTGACCATATAGTTGAGGGTCCATATCTGGGATCTCTACTCTGTTCCATTGGTCTATGTGTCTGTTTTTATGCCAGTACCATGCTGTCTTGGTGATCTATGTGGTTTCTTTTTAAACATTTCCTTCATTATCATGCTATCAAGATGTAAATTTCTTCAAGTGTTCATTGCAAATGTTGGTTTCTACAATCTGAACTTGTGCTTTTACTAGCTCCATAGGACTTAGAAGTCATATAAAACCAAGCATTATTGATATTCTGTGTAAAGAAAGAAAGAGCCTAAGAAAAACTCTGTTCCCAATTTATTCTTCTTTTAATAAATACTTTTTTTTAAAAGATTTGACACACAGGGGTTACAAGTAGGCAGAGAGGCAGTCAGAGAGAGAAGGAAGCAGGCTCCCTGCTGAGCAGAGAGCCCGATGTGGGGCTCGATCCCAGTACGCTGGGATCTATTACTTAAGGGAAAATCTTCAGTCTGAGCTGAAGGCAGAGGCTTTAACCCACTGTGCCACCGAGGCGCCCCTTAATAAATACTTTTAAGGTATTTTCATGATTAGAGATAAAGTATCTTGCTGTAAATCATCCAAGGAATGCTGAAGTAGAGAGTAGAAGATGACAGGTAATCTTAACCCTTGTATTAACTACCTGCTCCCGTCACCCGTCAGTAGTCTCCCTTTCTCTCTCTCTCTGTCCCACCACGTCCCCTTCCATATTCCCAAAGTCTCAAGATCAGTACCATTTTAGTATCTTTGTTTCACACATAGATATATACTTAGAAAGCCATGAGTATTTTTCATTTTGATACTTTTATAAACATTTTTGTATCATATATACTCATATATATTTTTATACATTATCCATCTATTACTTAAGGGAAAATCTCCAGTCTGGGCGAAGGATATACAATGTTAAAAAGGATGTAACATTCAGTTCCTATTGCTTCTTTACTTCTAAGAAAGATTATAACCATTTATATTTCCATAAGTATATATGAATTAAGTCCATTATCTCTTAAACACCCCAACTAAAGGTATGATTAATCTCTAAACATTTGGTAATCTTAAATGTATAAATGGCATCTCATTATTTATTTATTTTATTTAATTAGAATGTCTTTGTCTAATGGTGACTGACAATTAATGTCTATTTTCCTGTTCTTCTTTAGGGTGTTCATACTTTAATAATTGATCTGTAAGAAGTATTTACAATTCAAATGTGCTATCCCTTTGTTGGATGTATTGCAAGTGTTTCTCCAGAGTTCCATTTGTCTTACAGCTTTCCCATCAGATTGTTGGCCAAGCAGATATTTATATTTGTCAATGGTTAGTTTTATCAATCATTTCTCTTGTGGAGTCTGACCTTGGTGTAACGCTCAGAAAGATTTTTCTTAGTCAAACATGGTTGTGCCTCTATACTTCTCCCCTTTTTTTTCTATAGTAAAATACTCTTTCATTTTCTTTTGATACTATTTTTAAAAATAACCTGGTGCTACAAAGTGAGGTTTGGAAACACATGGCACAGCCAGGTTCTCCTACTGTATCTTTTCATTTGTGCTCCCTGTGGATCCAGTTACCAATTTTCAAATTTAAGGATTGTCCTGGGCTTGTGAGAGAAAATCTGTCTACCTACCTACATTTCATGGCTGTGGCAGTGGGTGTGAAGAGGGAGAGGTGGGGGCTAACAGATGGGGTAATTTCTACATCTATATTTTGTAAGAGATGGCTCTGCCTCCCAGCACGTCGTCTCCACATTGTGTCTTAACTTTTATATTTAATTGATTGCAGTGGGATTTGGAAAGCCCAGATTCATGGGTTCATTTGGTACCCTCCCCTTTTTCCACACTGTGCAGTGGGTGATTGTTCAGCAAATCATTCTTTCAGTACCTACTCAGGTCCCCACTCCACCTGCTTGCTTTCTTTTCTTTCTTTCTTTTTTTTTTTTTTTTAAAGATTTTATTTATTTATTTGACAGAGAGAGATCAGAAGAAGGTAGAGAGGCAGGCAGAGAGAGAGGAGGAAGCAGGCTCCCCGCTGAGCAGAGATCCTGATGTGGGGCTCGATCCCAGGACTCTGGGATCATGACCTGAGCCGAAAGCAGAGGTTTTAACCCACTGAGCCATCCAGGCACCCCTCCACCTGATTTCAATAACAGTTCCCTAACCAGCAGGCTGGAGTGATGTAGAGGGAGAACACAAAAATTTCGTCCACCAACCTCTGTTACTTCCTTAGGCCACAAGATGCCTGTCAAACCAGAAGCCCAGCCCTTGGGCCAAAGTCCGGCCCTAGCGAATAGGAGAACAGGCCTCTTCCACAGAAGGACTCGGGATGTGTTTCAATCTGCTCTCTGTGCAGTACAATGTCCTGGGAGTGGTAGCTGGCCTAGAAGTGTCTCCCTGGTTGTTACAGTCTCATGGGACCCATGAGCACAGTTCCCCTGGCCTCCGAATCAGGCAAACAGAGGGTATCCCATCAGCTGTAGCTGCAAAAGTCAAGATATCAAGTATGTGTAATGCTCCCTTCCAGGAGATACTGGTGCTCTGGAGCATGGCAGAGGGAGTGTGTGAAGATGGTGCCTGTAGGGAAAAAAAACAAAAAACAAAAAATGGCAACTTCCAGCTATTGCAAGGCAGAATAAAAGTGCAAAGATGGCACCCAACAGTCTCTGCACACAAAAGAGTGTTCCAGAAGGCTCTTAGATGTGTGTGTATTAAACTAGATGCCTGCCACAGTAAAGGTCAATGCTTTACTATACTCAGATGAGCCTCTTCCACTTAAATTCTGAGTAGGCTTGGCTGCCTCTCAGCGGGGTCTGGAGCAGGAGTGTATTGAGTGTGGAGAGCTTTTTAAGAGCCATTTCTCAGATGGCTACAGTGTTGTGGGTGTGGGTGGACATGACCCTGTTGGTTTTCAGAGCTGGATGTTTTAGGGAGTTCATTTCTCAAGTGTAGGTCTTAAAAGTTATCCAGTGTGGGATTCCAACCCTTCACTCCTCAGGGGAAAGCTCCAGGTTTTGAATTCCTTCCCTATTGTGGGCTGCCATGTCAGGAGTGGGGTCTATGTGGAGAAATTGTATCCCAGCCTGTCCTACCCACTTTGATGTGGTTTTCTTCTAGTATACCCAAAGTATAGTCATTGCTCAGTTAGCCTTTAGGGTTTTATCAAAGGAAATTGTTTCATAGGTAGCTATAGACTCAGTGTGTCCACGGAGGGAGCGGAGTTTAGGATCTTTCTGTGTCGCCATCTTTTTTTTTTTTTTTTTTAAAGATTTTATTTATTTATTTGAGAGAGAGACAGTGAGAGAGAACATGAGCGAGGAGAAGGTCAGAGGGAGAAGCAGACTTCCCATGGAGCTGGGATCCTGATACAGGACTCGATCCTGGGACTCCAGGATCATGACCTGAGCCGAAGGCAGTCGTCCAACCAACTGAGTCACTCAGGTGCCCCATCTGTGTCGCCATCTTAAACCAGAACCTCCATCCATTCACTTTGTATCTTTGTGGGTTTATCTACTCTGGACATTTTTAATAAAGGAATTATATAATATTATACTTTTAGCATCTGACTTCTTCACACATAGCACAATAGTTTTGAGATCCATCTACATTATTACATATATCAGTACTTCAGTCCTTTTTTTTTGAGATTTTATTTATTTGTTTGACACACACACACACACACACACACACACACACACACACACGGCACAAGCCGGGAACAGCAAGCAGAGGGAGAAGCAGGTTCTCCACTGAACAGGAAGCCAGACACAGGGTTAATTCCAGGACCCTGGGATCATAACCTGAGCTGAAGGCAGATGCTTAACCCACTAAGCCACCAGGACCCCCATCATTTCATTCATTTTTGTGGCTGAATAATATTTCTTTGTAAGTATATATGACAATCTGTTTATTTATTTTTCCACTTATGAACATTTGAGTTCTTTAGGTCTTTCAGTTATGGTAAATACTTTACTCAGGTCTCTGTATTTTTTAAAGATATAATTCCCTTAAAACTTTGAGAAATTGCTGTGTGTCGGTTTGATACACTCCATTTGACAAAACACAGAGCCAAATTTCCTTATGAGATAGGACCTTATTTACCTTCAGCCACACATGATAATAATTCAGGACAATAAATTGATGGTTCTTAGAAGCCATCTTGAGAAGCCAAATTGATATATGAAGCATATTCTTGTTCTGCCAGTACATAGCTTGGGTCCCTTTTTTTAAACTTTGTGTAACTCTTCCCTTCAAATTTTCATCCACAATCCCCTTAAGATCCTTTGGGTTTTGTCTACTGCCTGGCCCCAAGATATTACCATACTGTTTTGGTGTTTTATGGTAGCACTCTACTTCTGTATACTAAATTCTGTCCCAGAATCTACTACTGTGTAACAAACTACCTCCAAATTTAATGGGTTAAGATACTAATCACATTTCTACATCTCATGATTTTGAGAGCCAGAGATTCAGAGAGGGCTCAGGTGATTATCCTCCTCTCTGTGGGATGAACTGGGGTCTCTTGGTGGTGTTCAGCTGATGGCCAGTCTGGTCTTAGTGACTTTAGTTGTGCATCCAAAACCACTGTCTAATCCAGATATTTTCAGTACCCATGAAAGAAATGCCATTCCTACTCCTTGTTTCTGCCAGCTGCTGGATACTGCTAATTTACTCTCTGTCTGTATTTGCCCATTCTGGACATTTCATATATGTGGAAACATGCCATTGTTTTACATTTCCATAATTTTAATATCTATACATGTATTGAAACTGTTTTCTGGTCCAACTGTTACTGAACCCAAGTTAGGCTGCCCTTTGTTTGAAAGGCCAATAGTCAAGAGATTTTTGATTGGAAAGGAATATGATTTTTATTCAGAGGACAGTCACTTGGGAAGAAGGCAGACTATTGTCCAAAAACCATTTTTGCCTGGCCCAGAGATTTTAAGGGGTTTATTCAGTGACATTCCTTGATTACGGGTAGACTTGATGATGCCAGCTACAGAGTTATCTCAGTGATCTGGGTTGTGCAAGAAGTGCTAGTTCCTTGGTACCTGTGAGAGGTTGTGTAAGAAAATCTTGTTCCTTGGTACCAAGTGAGGTTGTAGGAGAGAGATTGCTGACTTACAGAAGTGTTCTAGTCTCTCTAGGAAAGAATGCATATCTATGCACCTATTCTAAATTTTTTTTAAGATTTTATTTATTTATTTGACAGACAAAGATCACAAGTAGGCAGAGAGGCAGGCAGAGAGAGAGAGAGAGAGGAGGAATCAGGCTCCCTGCTGAGCAGAGAGCTGGATATGGGGCTCAATCCCAGGACCCCGAGATCATGACCTGAGTGGAAGGCAGAGGCTTTAATCCACTGAGCCACCCAGGTGCCCCACTATGCATCTAGTCTAAAGAAAGGTTTAGTTCATCAATCACATGGCCTAAGAGTGCTTGCTAAAATTAAAGAGTACGGGGTTGGCAGGAGGGGCCAAGGCAGAGTCAATCTCCCATTATCAATCTCATCATTCCATATCTATGGGATTAGGGGTGAAGGTGTGTCATCTTCTGTAACTCCTTCCTACTGATCAGGGACAATGTAGGGATTTTAGAATGGAAGACTGTTACACCGTGGGAGAATCTTTTTTCTGGCATTTCCAATGAAAGGGACAGTAGAAACACTTCCAAGCTAGTATGAGCAGTGCTAACTCCTGCTTGACAGATGCAAAAAGTCAAATGACAACCAAAGAGAACAAGAAATATAGTAGTGCTTAATAGGGTATATTTCTATTTGGATGGTGCTGAATTTAAGTAATTGCTAGAATGATCTATAGCCAGAGCATCATAGCTGTGATGTGTTTACCTAAATCTTTCATAACTTTGGCTACATTTTTCCAGTAATTTGGGATATATGCACGACACTATTTTAATGAGAGCGTAGGTTCCTTCTTGAGCTGCAGTCAGGATATCAAGGGCCATTCAGTTTTCAAAGGCCGCCTTTTGAATTTCTGGGTGATTTGCATGTTGGGTTTGGTTACAGATGGCTGCTGTATGCTGGGCTAAAGCTTCTACTCACAGTTTTCATCAAGAAAGGTGGCTCCTGGGACAAATAAGCTGAAGGGATAAATCCAGCAAGAAGAGTTCTTTGCCTGATTGTCTAGCTTTAACAATATCCTAATTCTGAGGAATCACTGGCAAGTGGGAGAGAACCTTTCTGGGAATATAAGCATCCCCAAGTGGATTCTCTGCCCAATAATAAGGAAAGTAGGACCATCTACTATTTCCACAAGTCCATATCTAGCCCCATGGAGTGGGGTATGCTCTGTCTTTGAAGAATTGAATCTGTCATCCCAGCCACATAGAATGGGTAACTGTATCAAGATGAAATAATCAAGATGATAGCTGAGTTACACAATTGTCAGGAGTCCATCACATTGTTCAGCTATTCAAATAATCCTATGCCTGTGGGGTCCTATTATTACCCCCACAAAGGAACAAGGACAAAGACTGTCTACATATGAGCTGTCCTATCAGTTTCTTTGAAGTTTACCTCATCTTAACCTAGCTTAGGCAAACAACATTCAAAGACAACTAAACAGAACTAGAACTTAACATCCACAAAGACGTGTTACTGAAACGATGTCTCTCTCTAAAATCACCCTCATTTCCAAAGATCACCAAATCAAGACTAGTTCCTTTGTAGAGTAGATCCAGTTTTAGTCACTGTGAATTTCAGAACTCTGGAAGGCTCAGGTAGAGAGAAAGCTAGCTGTTTCCATTTGTTCACAAAGGAACATATTTTAGAAAATTTTGTTTATAATTTTTTATCAATAACAGATCAACAATCTAAGAAAACTGTCTTCTAACAGAGAATAAACCAGAATTTTAATGTTATGCCAGTGTAATTTTAACATCCATTCATTTTAATGAATGATGATACACATAATTTTTTCCCCAAGCTCTCCCTTCACAAACCCTCTACAACTTTTCTTTTTCATTTGGATTTGATCCTAAACTTTCTCTCTCTAAATAACCAATCCCATTTTAGGACAAGTTTACTTTCTTTATCTCAGTAAAAATGTATGCTCCTTTCTCATACCTTTTGTATGTATCTCCTACTTTCCTACATACAAAGATGCTTTCCTTATCAGTTCCACCAGGCTTGATTACATTTAGTAGAACTTTAACTCCTAGAAAACATAGTGTCCAGTGAAAAATAAGTAGTAACCAACTGTAAACTGTCTGTTGCACCAGAATTCTTTGGATTGGCAAATTTATGAATACATTTCATAATTTCTAGAAACATGTACTTCTCCTTAGTATAACCTTTTAATAAAGCATAAAGCACATTTACCAACAGACCCAAGTGTCCACAGTGTCTCCATAGTAAGAAGCCAAAGCAGAAAAGCCTACATTCAGTAATCAGTACTTTAGTATTCTGTCTCATTTCAAAAAGCCCTAGGGGCACTTGGCTGGCTTGGTGGGTAGAGTGTGCAACATCTGATCTCAAGGTTGTAGGTTTGAGCCCCATGTTAGTGTAGAGATTACTTAAAAATAAAACCTAAAAAATAAAAAGAGAAGACTTAGATATCTGATGAATTCAGCCCAATTTATCATTTAACTTCACACAGCTTTTTAAAGTTTCAGCTTGCCAAAGATTTTGAAAGAGGTCTTAGCGATCACCTACAAGACACTTATGAGACAGACAAGATTAACCATCAGTTTAAGCCATCTTTTTGCTGACAAATTACACAAGCTTATTTGACCTTCAGTAAGGCTTGGTAGAATAAAAGTTGTATATCTAATGTGAATAACACTAAAAACATGTCTCTTTTAATTAAACTGACACACTGAAATTAGCTTTAATACCTAGTGTTACATCTGTGTCCACTAAAAGTCGATCAATTTGCTCCCCTTGTCATTTTTCCCTGCGTCTCCTGTGGGGGAATCTGAAGCAGGTGGTCTAACTCCAGGGGGGCCACTGGGCCCTCCGTGCTGATTTCAGGAGGCGCTTGAGTTTGAACCTCATAAGGAGGTGGCCTAATAGCAGTTAAAGCTCCTTGATAGTGAGAGGAAGAGGATCAGGTGCCCGTGGTGCCCATGGTGCCCCACCCAGTGGGGATAATAATAGGAGCTGCTTATGAAAGTCGTGCCCAGGGGACTGCACACAAGGACAGGGGGAGGTGGAGGCGGAGGCGTCATGGGTGCTGCCAGCAAGGCTGGAGGTGAATTTAGATTTTTTAAAGGTTTTATTAATTTGGGGACCCTGGGTGGCTCAGTGGGTTAAGTCTCAACCTTGAGCTCAGGTGGTGATCTCAGAGTCCTGTGAGCCCAGGATAGGGAGCCTGCTTCCCCCTCTCTACCTGTCTCTCTCTGCCTGCTTGTGATCTCTCTCTGCCAAATAAATAAATAATAAAGTCTTTAAAAAAGATTTAATTAATTTATTTGAGAGAGACAGAGAACACAAGCAGGGGGAGAAGCAGAGGGAGAGGGAGAAGCAGGCTCTCCGCTGAGCAGGGAGCCCAACTCAGGTTTTAATTCTAGGACCCTGGGATCATGACCTGAACTGAAGGCAGATGCTTAACCAACTGAGCCACCCAGGCACCTTATGGAGGTGGATTTAAAATTTGTTCTATCTACCATTCTCTTTATCTCTGTCTCCTGCCTCTCTCTGCTGCAAAACAGGCTTTTTCTCTGATTGCTTTTTAGCTCTTTGCACCATTTATTAATTTTTTAATCTTATTTTTAAATTTACATTCAATTAATTAACATAGAGTGTATTATTAGTTTCAGATGTAGAGTTCAGTGATTCATCAGTCTTACAGAATACCCAGTGCTCATTACATCACGTGCTTCCTTAGTGTCCATCACCCTCTTACCCCATCCCCCCAACCCCTCCCCCTCCAGCAACCCTCAGTTTCCTTCCTATGATTAAGAGTCTCCTGGGGCACCTGGGTGGGCTCAGTCAGGTAAGCATCTGCCTTCTGTTCAGGTCATGATCCCAAGGTCCTAGGATCAAGCCCCATATCAGGTTCCCTGCTCAGGGAGGGAGCCTGCTTCTAACTTGCCCTCTGCCCGCTCCTCACCGCCCCCCCCCACTTGTACTCTCTCTGTGTCAAATAAATAACTCCTCTAAGCAAAGAGAGAGCCTACAAGTGGTAGATCAGAAAGGAACAGAGACCATATACAGTAACAGTCACCTTACAGGCAATACAATGGCACTAAATTCATATCTCTCAATAGTTACCCTGAATGTGAATGGGCTAAATGCCCCTGTCAAAAGACACAGGGTATCAGAATGGATAAAAAAACAAAACCCATCTATATGTTGCCTCCAAATAACTAAAATCTTTTTTAAAAAAAGAGTTTCTTATGGTTTGTCACCATTTATTTAAAAGAAATGCGTTTTCTTTGGGAACAGAAGCAGTATTCCCCATCTTCTTGCCAAATATTCAGAAAAAAACTCAGAAGAAACACAATTATGACAAGAAGCAGCTTTTGTTTTTATTCTTCCCCATAAGTTGAGGGGCTTCACCAATATATGTAGGCCAGGTGGCGTTACAATAAAAAAAATATATATATATCCTTTTCTTAGTCATGGGCTTCTGGCTATATTCTTTCAATTTATTCAAAATATGGTCCAATGAGTTTGGTGAGGCAGAGATAAAACCTCCCATTGCATACAAATTTAACACAATACAACCCCCCCCCCCGCCCCCCCGCACACACACCCAAACAGATCTGTTCCAAATTCCAAGTACAGTGCCCATAATCCAAGTCCCTTTTAGTTTCTCCCCACAGCCAGACCTCTCTCACGGGAAAAAGCAAGAACAATGAAATAAAAGCACCCAGTGCTTCACAAACGAAAAACTTGCATTGGCAAGGACTCTGATGGGCTTGCCAAGTCCAGAAGCTCATCAGCTTCCCTAAATGCTCCTTTCCTGACCGCTCAAACCCAAAAGTAAGACTGGCAGTTGGTGTCAGTCTGGAATCAGCAGGGACCTTCCCCTGAAACAAAAACCAGTCCGGGCGACAGGATCTGTCAGTAAGCCCAGGGTTCCTTCCAAGGCCCGCTAGCATGGGGCAGCTTGTGTCCCATGATGGGCAGAATGACTAGCCTGGGAGTGAATATTGAGCCCGGCTGGGTATGCTGCACAGCTGACCGCTTTGTATGCCCAAGCACATACAAAAACCCAAGCTTGGCTGCCTGTCACTCCAAAGGCCAATTCTCAAGAGAGGAGTTTTGACTGGAAAGGAACATGAGTTTTATTCAGGAGACCAGCCACCTAAGAAGAGGGCTGACTCTCCTCCAAAGGCCAACTCCATGGTTTCTGTCTGGCTCAGGAACTTTTAAAGGGCTTTAACCAGTTGAGGGAACGCAGTGGTTTGTGACCTGTCTTGATCATGCATAGACTCGATGATGCCAGCTATAGTTAGCTTGCTCAGGTGTTGTGCAAGAAGGTCTGGCTCCTTGGTACCTGGGCCAGGTTGTGTGCGAAAGCCTGACCTGCAAAGTGCTCTATTCTCTAGGAAAGCAGCATCTATAGATACACGAAGTATCTATAGATACACGAAGAAATGTTTAGTTCATCGATCATATGGGCTAAGAATGCTTGCTAAAGATGAAAAACTACTAGGTGGGCCAGAGGGGGTGAGGCGGCTTCACAACATATGGTATATCCTGGAGACTGTTCCACGTGCCCTTGAGAAGAATGTGTATTCTGCTGTTTGGCCTGGGAGAGTGATCTCCATCCAGACTAGTTGGCTTATGGTGTTGTTGAAGTGCCCTACATCCTATTTGATATTCAGTCTAGTTGCTCTATTCATTACTGCAAGTGTGATATTGAAGTCTCCTGTTATTATTGCTGAATTGTCCGTTTCTCTCATCAATCTGTCAGCTTTTTGCTCCATGTATTTTGTATCTTCTTGTGGATTTAATTTTCAATTCCCTAATGGCTAATGGTATTGAATATCATTTCCATATTTTATCCATATTTTTCAAATTACCCGAGAGTAACATGAATTACTTTTGTAATCTGAAAAAAAATTATTTTATAAAAATAAAATAGTGACTTTTCTAATAACAGATACAGTTTTAGAGTTGTAAATACAATTCTTACATAGTATCTGCCCAAAGGCAACTACCTAATAGTACTTGAAAAAGTAAGTCTTATTTCTATTACTTTATATCAAAAACGTTATACTTATTCTACATTAAAAATACCTTTAAAAAAATTTAAATGGCTAGTTTATATGATGTTGAAAGCACTAAATCTGACTACCTACATGAACCATTGTTTCAAAAATAATATATACAGGTCAGTTCAACAAGAGAATTGAAACATTCAACCTAAAAAACAATTAAATATTTTTTAACCCATATTATATGCTGAGTTTCTCTGCCAGTTTTCTCAAAAAGGTATAATTAAGTCTGACATAAGACACTTGGGAAATTTGAATTCTCTACGCAATAACAAGAAAATGTGGGGCACCTGGGTGGCTCAGTTGGTTAAGCAGCTGCCTTTGGCTCAGGTCATGATTGTCAGTACCTTGGGATCGAGTCTCATATCGGGCTCCTTGCTCAGCATGGAGTCTGCCTCTCTCTCTGCTTCTCCCCCTGCTTATATTCTCTCTCTGTCAAATAAATAAATAAAATCTTAAAAAAAAAAAGAGAAAACACAAAAAGTTTAAACTTTGTACATTTATTTGACCGTGCAAAAAGTATTTTTTAGCATTAAAATTCTTAAAGAAATGCTTCTACAATTTTAATTTTTCTTCCAAAAATGTAAATTTCCCAGGTGAAAATATCCCAGGAAGATAGGCCTCTCCCCACAATTTCCTTTGTTTCTGAGGAACTTTTGTCACTTTCCACAATATTTGTACTTTATATACAATTGAAAATTACTATTAATCATGATAACATTTAACAAATTTATTTTAAGTTCATTAAGTGATATTTGTTAGCAGACATCTGCACTCAAACAAATGAGAATTTCTCAACATACATGAGTCAAAAAAAAAAAGAAAAGTAATTAGTTTTTGGTTCATGGAAAGTAGAAGATTAAATTATAGTTAAGTTTTGAAAAGGTTAAAGCATGCCTCTAGATTTTAGACATCTAGGTAATCAGGAATAGCAATGTTGAATTAAAGACAGTTGATATAAATTAAGCATAAAGATAATTTGACAAGAAAATAAACTTGAATTACAGTTTCCCACTCTTTTGATTGGGGATATTTATCATAATCTTTTCAAGTAAATAAGAAATAAATCTCATACCCTACTAATTTTGTCAGTTTTAATTTTTCTTATCAATTTCACTTCTAATTTATGTATCACTAGTAAGTAGCTTAGTTAGCAATTGGAACAGATATTTCTTGATTGGAGTGTCCTCAATTTGGATTTTGACCAGAACTAAGGTGGATGATCGGCTTGAATGAAGATAGTACTTTCCAAAAGCTTTATCTTCACCGCCTGTTCTGGGACAATATCGAAGTGCTAGAATTCAAAGATTTCTTGTACAACAATTTTCTTTAGTTAATATTATGAAAAAAAATTGTTCAAAATACAAAGACTATCTTTAATGGTACAATACACTTGTTTTTTGAGGTAAAACAGAAGAATTCAAATAAGTGAACACATATAATTTATCAGGAAGTAAAGGAGTTTGTTTTATGCCAGCAGAGAGGTTAAAGTCATACACTTTGGTGACTAACAGAGCTGGTCCAAACTCTGGCACTGCCATTTGCTGTGTCATCTTGATGCCACCTACTCTGTACTTCAGCTTCCTCTTTCAATGGTCACAGGCGATAGCTCATAGCATTCTGGTGAGGAGAAAGGGAGGACATATTTGCAAACTCTTTAATGTAGAGCCTGGCATAGGGTATGTGCCTTATATATATTATATTATTCTACAACACGTGTATTATGAAATAATGTAGGTTAATATATATAATTATACATTATGCAAATAATGCATATATTACAGACATATGAGCTCTTAAAATAGCTTCTAGGGGACCACCATTTCCAGCGCCCGGACAGGCATTGACGTGGTGGGAATGAATGCTGGTGTGTAGCTGTGCAGTTGTTACCTTCTTCACTGCCCGTGTCGTCAGTTACTTCTACAAAACTCACAGATATTTACAAAACAGTTTGAGCTTCCTCCACCGTCTAAGAATGTTGTGGACTGAATGTTTGTGCCCCCACCCCCAAAATGCATAAATTGAAATCCTAACCCCCAAGGTGAAGGGATTAGGAGGCGGGGCCTCTGGGAGGTGATTACGTCACGAGGGTGGAGCCCTCATGGGTGAGGTTAATGTGCTTGTAAAAGGAAGCCCAGAGAGCTCGCTCATCCTCTTTCTGCCGCGTGAGGGTATATTCATTTTCCAAAGTGTTGGCACGTACAAACTCCCTAGCCCTTAATTCAGGGTTCTTACTAACGACGTCTCCATATAATGTGGCACATTATAATTCTCTCCTTAGGCGGACTTTCCAATCTAACTGGACTGGTATGTTTATGTTTTCATAGTCTCAGCCCAGATTTGCTTTTCGTTACGACTTTATACATTCTGCTCCCTTCACTTAGAATTTCTTCTTACATGTAATCATTCCTTATGTGTATGGACCCTTCTATGTAGCCCTTCTTGCTTTTTACACACTGAAGCTTTCCTATTGTAACCTATGCAATAGATCGTTTAAACTTAAGTTTAAAAAAAATAAATGCAAGCAAGTGGAGAGGGCAAAGAAATAAAACCTACCATTTTTACCACTAATCTGAGTATCATCAGAAACCCCCTCATTTGGTTACTCATCTTCTAAAATGAGTGTGTCCAGGGCTTGACTACCATTAGGTTCCTTCATGGTAGGGGACATGTTTTATTTTTCCACAATGCATAGCCCGGTGTTTTCCTCCAAAATAAATGCTTTATGGATTCTTAATTGGTTGATGCCTCTGGAGGTTTCTATAAAAATGTGTAGTTGTTTCACATGCTTTATCACATTCTGCACTGATGTTTCATTGTTTATTTCATTTAGTCTGTAAGTGTTATGAGCCCCGAATATGTGGCACAGGGTGAGTGATAAAAGACAACTATTTTGAAATAGTGGCTTTTAAATTTTAGAGTTAGGGGGCTTGCTAAAAACATGGATTGCTGAACTCCATCCCAGAATTTCTGACTCCTCAGGTGTGGGGTGCAGCCACAGGCCTGCTTCTTTAACATCCTGAGTGGAACTGAGGCCATTGGTCTGGAGGTCCTGCTTGGAGAGCTCTCCTAACACATTATCCTGAGTAATGGAAGTAATTCTAGAACATTCTCAAAACAGTACTAGTGATGCTATCAGTGCATGGTTGAACACAGAAAGAGAACATGAAGTGTCTTGTTAACTTTTCAGTTGCTGATAAGCAGGCCCTCTTGAAGTTATTCTTCACAGGCTCCCAGTTGTAACACTGAATAGGATATGTGGGTTTTGAGAAAAATCTGAGAAAAACAAAACAGCAAATCTGGAGGCCATGAGCTGCTTCACCTCTTAAGTCTCCTCAGTTCTGATTTCTTCATCAAGTCTTCATCTTCATTCTGTGCCTCCTCTTTAGTACACAATTCTGGTAGTAACTAGGAGATCTGAGTTGTATTTTATTTGATGGAACTGAACCTGGAGGTGAATAAATAAATCTAATTAAAGTTACCATCAAGTGTTCACACACCTTCATGCCCCAGATTGAGATAAACAGAGGATTTGCCAGAGGAACATCTAAATTTGCTGCAATAATTGTCAGCTGTCTTCACAAGGACTTTCTTGGCAGAACGAAGGATTCAACAGCAATGCCATTAACGTCATAATAATCATCTCTCCACTTATGAGAAGGAGTCCTGTGAGAAAGCTTATTCCAAGAACATTAGGATGAGAACATCAGAATTAAAGAACATGTGAAACTCGGGGGTTGTAGGAATGGAAAACTAAGATAGACTCTGTCAGTTCTTCAAATATGTATGAATGATGGCTGCGATTAAGCTGTGATTGACTTGTGGTGTTGTCAACAGTGATATCCTATCCAAAAGTCCCCAGGGCACGAGCTGCTGTTCCTCGCTTCTGTAGCTTACCGCTAAATGAAGGATACTTCACAGAGCTAGCAGAGCAGTTACAACCTATGGAGTTAAATAATGACCCTTTAAAAGAATAAGAAAAAAATGTAAAATAATTCTTCAAGAGAAGAGAAAGTGCCATGGAGAAAAAAAAAATGGGGATTTATTGTCAGTTATGAGTGAGTTTGAATCTTAGCTCCATTTTCTTCTACTGGGAGTCTTTACCTCCCGCATTACACTAGTGAACAGGCTTGAACAACTTCAGAAGAGGTTTCAGTGCCCTTTTTCTTTCAAAACATCATTCTGAAAAGGAACGTGAAGAATCTCCCTGAATTTTCTTTTTTGTTTGTTTTGTTTTGTTTTGTTGTTGTTGTTGTTGTTGGTGGTGGTGGTGGTGGTGGTTTTCTGAATTTTCTTTCTGGTTTCTATAAGCCCTTCATAACACACAAAACATAAAAGGAAATAAACAAAAACATCAAGTTAGAGAAATCCATGATTCCATGTAATCAAGAGTCCATGATGCAAACAGAATCTCATATTATGTTCAAAAAGTGGTAGCATTTGGGAGTAAAGCGGGAGTGATACTCCAAGAAAGACAAGACTGGGTGGGGACACAAGCAGGCCTGTGAAAGGCACACAAACAGCAAGGAACAGAGCATGTTGGGGACACAGTGAATTTGTCAGTAGTAAAGTCTAGAAAATGATACAGACTTGGTGTCCCAGCACAATCTTTTTAATGTCCAGGAATATATGTCTCCTTTGTTTGCTGGGGACAGAAACTAGAATTGAGATAGTTTATGGAAAAGGGAATTAATTATTTCATACAACTGGGAAGTCTAAGACTGATTTCAGTATGGATGGTTCTACAGAATCAAATCATGGAATTAGATCCTGTCTTTCTTCGTTTTTCGACTATGTTGTGTGTGTGGGAGGGTCTGTTTATGGGCTAGCAGTTCTCTTTTCATTTAATGTACAAGGTTATCCTTAAACAAATTCTACACCTTTTTTTCCCCAGGACTTTTTATTTAAATTTTTTTTAAACGTTAATTCCAGAATAGTTACCATACAGTGTTAGATTAGTTTCAGGTGTATAATACAGTGACTCAGCACTTCCATACAACACCGAGTGTTAATCAAAAGTGCACTTCATAATCCCCATCACCAATTTCCTCCATCCCCTGACTGACCTCCCCTCTGGTCACCATCAATCTGTTCTCTGTTTAAGAGTCTGTTTCTTGGTTTCTCTCTCTCTCTCTCTTTCTCCTGTGCTTGTTTGTTTTGTTTCTTCAGTTCCACATATGAGTGAGATCATATGGTATTTGTCTTTCTTTGACTTATTTCTGGTAACATAATACTCTCTAGCTCCATCCATGTCATTGTAAATGGCAAGATTTCATTCTTTCTTTATGGCTAATATCCCATTGTATATACATGCCACATCTCTCTCGGTTATCACAGTTTTGTAGTAAGTTTTGGACAATAGTGCTCGCTTCGGCAGCACATATACTAAAATTGGCCCCTGCACAAAGATGACACGCAAATTTGTAAAGCGTCCCATATTTAAAAGAAAAAAAAAAGTTTGGAAATTAGGCAGCATAAGTTCCCTAATACTGTTACTTTTAAAAAAAAAAAAAAGTGTTTTGGGTATTTTTGGTCTTCTGCATTGCCATATAAATTTTATTTATTTATTTCTTTTAAAAAAGATATTTATTTATTTATTTGACAGACAGAGATCACAAGAAGGAAGAAAGGCAGACAGAGAGAGAGGAGGAAGCAGGCTCCCTGCTGAGCAGAGAGCCCAACGTGGTCCTGGATCCCAGGACCCTGGGACCATGACCAGAGCCGAAGGCACGGCCTTTAACCCACTGAGCTACCCAGGTATCCCTGCCATATAAATTTTAGGGCCAGCTTATCAATCTCTACAAAGACTTGCTGGGATTTTGATAATGATTATACTGAAACTGTAGGTCAATTTGGGTAGGAGTGTCCTCTTAACAAACTTGAAACTTTCAATGAATGAGCATTTTCTACTTTGCTATTTATTAAGATTTCTTGAACTGCTTTCAGAGAAGTATCTGCAGGAAGCCAGTGAAATAGTTATTTGAAAGTATCCATGAAGAACACAAGTTTGTAGGCCTTGCCTATTTATTCCAGATTCAGGCTGAGTGAAGGAAAAAGTGGCTTTTTCTGGTCTTTCTAAAAACAGGTTTCAGTAAAGCAAGGAAGGAGGACCAGGGGAGACTGCCGAATGGGGACTCTGAAGAAGGTGTTGGTAACGTTTCAGAAAAGGGTAACAGCAGATGGGATGGAATCAGAGAGTGGTGAGCATAAGCTGGAAAGCAAAGTTCCGGGATTCAGGAGTAGATGAAAATACCATTTTCTTGAACTAGTTAAGTGGTTTTCAGAGAAGAATATTGCTAAGAAGAGGTTTTCCTTCAATCCATTCCTTCTGAGATTCTATTTACTTCTCACTTCCAAAAAAACAGGGGCTTGGGGGCCAGTGTCTTTGGCATATCCCAGTAGTGTAGAAACAACTTCTGACCTCATAACACCTTAGAAAGAAAATTAAAAATTCTGAATAATAATTTTTTTGGCAACATCCAAATATAGGAGAATGGAAAGACAAATTGTTTTTTTCTCAAATATAATGTATTGTACAAGAACAAGGGTTGGAAGTGACATTGGGCAGTGCACTTTGGGCTGTTAGGGGATTTCTGATATGTCACAGGGGAATAACAAAACAAACAAACAAACAAACAAACAAACAAAAAACCAAGCCAGTAATAGGAGCCTATAGAACCAATGGTCCCATGGTTTCAAATCTAGATGTGACTAGACAACATGGGAAGCTTTATTCAGCTCATGATAGATCCTGGCTTCTATGAACTTTTCTGAAATCAAAAAACTTTTCTATATAAACATCTAGTAAATTTGGGAACCCAAATATTGTTTTGCAATTTATTTTCTTTGGAAATATTTTAAAGTCTTCTTTAAATATACTTTTCTGAAGTAGAGTGACAGATGCATGAGAATTTTCTATACTATTCACATTATTCAGTCTCTCTTCTAAGGTACATATGATAAACAATATGTAAGCCTAGAATAGTTGCTGATTTTGAACCAGAAAATCATGGAAGCAAACCTGGAAAGATAGAGATTGTCAAATGAAAAAAAAAAGGCAGGTGCAAACTTTATTGCATATTATGATCTCATTGTGGTTAAAATATATATGTATGTATAGTACCATATGGTACATATGTAGGAAAATTATATAGAAAATGTATGAAAATTATATATAACAGGGAACCTGGGTGGCTCAGTCATTAAGCAGCTGCCTTCAGTTCGTGTCATGATCCCAGGGTCCTGGGAGCCAGCCCCATGTCCAGCTCCCTGCTCAGTGGAAAGCCTGCTTCTCCCTCTTGCACTCCCCCTGCTTGTGTTCCCTCTCGTGCATGTTCTCTCTCTCTCTCTCTGTCAAATAAATAAGTAAAAATATTTTAAAAATAAAATTATATATATCACATATGCATTTTATAAATGAATATAGTATATACACATGTATTTAATGTCAATCTACACACATGAAAAAGTATTTGGAAGGATATACGTTAAACTTTAATTTCTGGGTGCAGTGGACTGAATATTTATGTCTCCTGTGAATTCATAGGTTGAAATCTTAACCCCCAATGTGATGCATTGGGAGGGGGGACCTTTAGGAGGTAATTAGATCATGAGGGTAGAGCCCTCACAAGTAGGATTAGTGCTCTTACAAAAGGGACCTCCAGGAACTCTCTCACTACCATGTGAAGACACAAGAAATTGTCCATCTGCAACCCACAAGAGAGCCCTCACCTGAACACGACCATGCTGACATCATGATATTGGACACCTCCAGGCCCCAGAACTGTGAGAAATAAATTTCTGTTGTTGATAAGCCATGCAGTCGATGGTACTTTGTTATAGAAGCTGGAGCTGACTAAGACACTAGATATTAGGCTTTAATTTCTGTCTTACTTTTCTTAATATTTTTGTCTAACTTAAAGATTATATATATATACATATATATATATTTTTTTTAACAAAAATATTTTTTAAGGGACATCTGAGTGGCTCAGTTGTTAAGCATCTGTCTTTAGCTCAGGTCATGATCCCAACCAGGGTCCTGGGGTTGGGCCACACATTGAGCCTTGCATTGGGTTCCCTACTCAGTAGGAAGCCTGCTTCTCCCTCTCCCACTCCCCCTGCTTGTGTTCCCTCTCTTGCTGTGTCTCTCTCTGTCAAATAAATAAACAAAATCTTAAAAAAACTTTTTTAAATAGTATGAATTGTACAACTTAGTATTTTTTTAAAAAAGAAATGTATGAAATAGACTGCAAAGCAAAAAGTACTATTAGGTTTTAAGGTCATTACTGATCTTAAAATTTATAATTCAAGAGAAGTTATCATAATTCCAAACTTGTAACCTGATGATATTGTTTCAAATTCATAAAGCAGAAATTGACAGAGTAGAAATGAGAAATTTATAAATACACCATCACAGTGGGAAATTTTAACACATCTTTAATTAATTTTTTTAAGTAATTAATTTATCAGTAGATCAAAAAATTTGAACAGTCAAACTAAAATGCCTGATCTCATGAAACTATACAGAAACCTTCCCCTAATAGTTAGGAAATATGCATTCTTTCTCATATGTGCATTAAACATTTATGAAAATTGTCCACTGAATTCCACATGTCTAAAAAGCAAGTCTAAACATTTCTCAGGGGTGCTATCATCTTAACCATACTCTCTAACCACAGTGCAATTAAGATAGAAAGCAGGGAACAGAATCTTGGAATATTCAAAAAAATTGAAATTGGAAAATCTATTATATTGAAATATCTTTCACACACCTTACACAATACCTTACAGAGGACATCTTGGAGATTTCTGAAGAGTATTTCAAGGGAAATACAGTTTTACATACTTCTATCAAAAAGAGGAAATGACAATTAATGAGGTAAGTGCACAGTTTGAGAAGGAGGAAAAAAATACAAGAAATAAAATAATGCAAAAACAGAAATTAATGCAACAGAACTCAAATAATTAATTCCAAAGAAATAGTAAAGCTAGAAGTTGGTTCTTTTGAAGGACAAAAAATATGCACAAACTTTGGCATGATTGCTCAAGAAGAGAAGAAGCACAACAAATAAATAATACTGGAAATGAAAAAAAGGCATAATTACAGTTTTAATAGAGATTAAAACTGTAAGAGACTACTGTGAATAAGTTAACAGCTAAGTTAGATGAAATAGACAAATTTCCTAGAAAAATGTTAACTAAAAAACTTATCTAAAAAATAGCAGAAAGCCTATATAGAAAGACCTATATCCTTTAAGTAAACTGAGTAGTTAAAAGTCTACTCTCACAGATAACACAAAACCCCATTGTTTTAGTACAGAATTCTACTATACTTTCATGGAACAAATAAATGCATTTTTTTAAATTGAAGTATAGTTGACACAGAATGTCACATTAGTTTCAGGTGTACAACGTACTCATTCAACAGGTTTATACACTATTCTGTGCTCACCACAAGTCTAGCTACCCCGTCTGTTCCCTTTCATTGTTATTATAATACCATTGATTATACCCCTTGTGCTGTGTCTTTCAGCTCATGACTTATTCATTCCATAACTATAAGTCTGTATCTCCTGCTCCCCTTCACCCATTTTGCCCATCCTACTACCTCCTTTCTCTCTGGCAAAAATCACTTTGTCCTCTGTATTTATATGTCTGTTAATAATTGCATTCTTAAACACTTTTCCAGAGAATTGAAGAGGAGGCAACTCTATCATTTTATGAGACTGCTATGACTTTTTCCAAATGCTGAAAATAATAATACAAGGAAGGAAAACTCCAGGCCAAGCTTAGCACTCAATAGGTGCCCTAAACTTCGTAAAATACTAGTAAATCATGTCTTAAGATTTAAGCAATAAAAAAAAAAAATTATGAAATGTGATTACAATTTGGCTTTTTATTTATATCCAATTCAGAAATCACTGAGCACCAGTTTAGGTGATATCTGTTCCATGAGCTACAAATGGAGTGGTAGACAGAGTTTATATGCTTCTTCCCCACAGGAAGCAATTCTCAAATTGTGTCTTGTTTTATAAATTAGAGTCACAACTGAATAGTTAATTTTTTCTTGTTTTATACTTTGTTTCTCATGGTTCCTGCAATGTATCCATATTATAAATTTCTCATTTTTCCCTGCTGATTTAAAAGTTAACCATTTTGGTTTTTATTCTAACAGTTCTTTGTGACTTTCAGATAGATACTTGCATACACATATCTCTCTCAATATACCTACATATGTGTGTGTGTGTATATATATATGTATGTATGTATACATACATACATACATATATATGTATGCAAGCCATATATTGATAATTTATGTATATGTGTATATATATACTGATATATATATTGATAATTTATGTATATGTATATATATGTATATATATACATAAATATATGTATATGTATATATATACATATATACAGAAATCACTGATTTCAGTGATTTCTGAATTGGATATAAATAAAAATATATGTATATATGTATATACATATACATAAATTATCAATATATGGCTTGCAATTCCCCATGTAAAAAAAGGAAAGTAACGTGACAGCATCCATCCTCCTCCCCCTACTTTTTTTATTTTTTGCTATTATCTAGATTTTATGTTTGTGCTATTATGAATAATTTACTTTTCAAATTATGTGGTCTTTATTGGGAGCTATCTTGGTGTTTTCAGTATTTAAACCAATTATCTACCCTTAGTTTCTCATGCTTCCTTTGCTCTGCATCCTTGCCCTCCATCTTGGTCCTGCTGTCATCATACTCATAAGATTACATCCTCTTATTGATTTCTATGAAAAAGTTCCACTAGAACCAAACATTTTGTGGAGCATTTGAGATCGTAGATGCTATGGAATGTCATACCAGCCTTTCACCGGTTTGGTGACTGTGCCCTCCTTGTTCCACTGACTTCCACAGTCGATGCTCCCCGTACATGACCATCATGGTCACATGCAGACCCTGGAAAGTTTTGTCCAGTTACCTGCTTCTCCTCTAAAACAACCATGCCTCCCTGCACTTACCTTTCCCAAGAACCCTGGAATCTTAAAGAAAATATTTTAAATACTACCTGTACTATAGACAGGGACTCTGGGAAAATGTCACCTGGACTACCTATTCCATCCTTATAGTAACAATGTGAAGTGAGTACTAGTTGCCTGCTTAGGATTGAGTGGTGGGGGCAATATAAGAGGTGGGTGCATGGCCATAGTAATTTTGAAAACAAGGACAAAAGTCATTCTGCTTTTTATTATCACATACACTGGCACTTTTAAACAATCCCAGCAGCAAAAATAAAATACGCCTTCTGGGGCTGACCATTCTGTCTTCCCTGTTGACAATTCATCAGTAGTACTTCCACTAACCCAGTTACTCAGATGGGGAAACTGAGGCTTACACAGGAGATTAGTGCTCTCCAGGTCTTACAGACTGTAAGGGAAAGTATTGGTATTTGTACCAGGTAGAGCTTACTCCAAAACTCTTAACAAATATGCTATTATGCCTACTTTTTGGTGACAATCTTTAGCAAAGTAGGCCTTGGCTTTTCTCTGCCCATTAATAAAATGCCATTGAAACATTATCAGTGAAAAGCACTACAATCTGATCACACCTCCGATGGATTTTCAAGTCAATGACAGTGCATCTGTGTAATTCCCTAGGAAAGCTAGTTTCAACTCATTATTGTCAAGGACTATTGACCAATTAGTGCCAATTCAATCTAAGCATGTAACAGAGAAACTTAGGAATTCCCGAACTCATAATGAACTGTGTGGCTCTCGCTAACAGCAGGACATTGCTGGTTCTCTACAAGAAGAAGCCAAGTTTAAAATCTGAACAAAGACTTAAAACATAGCAGCTGTCTATATTTTAAGAGAAAGCAAGCTATTTGCCCAATACCAGTCTATGATCTTCATGTTTCTGAAAGCAAAGCATTCATTCCATTTTGAGTGATCCACAACATTTTCTACAAATAAAAAAGGAGCATCTTAGAGAGAAAAGCTTACTTTTATGTTGTATGCCACAAATTCAATCACATGAGATCGATTCTGCTCCATAGTGATGGCACTAAATATGAATTTAATAAATTCTTGCCACTCAAGTTTTGCAAAACAAAAAAAAACATAATCTTAAACAGCTTAAATAAAACATTTCTTTTATAAATTTCATGAATAGCTATCATCTCTGTTACCTATGAAGAATCATTAGGATTACTGAAATTGTTTATCTAATTCTTTGTTCTATTGTATTTCCACCTATGTCATAATATAGGAGACTCTTTTTCAGTAGAAAGTGCAAGAACTTTTGATTCCTAGAGACCTAATCCAAATCCTCCCCTTGTACATGAAAGAAGGTAGGTCACTATGCTCATCTCTCAGTAGAATGAAAGAAAAATAGAAATCACAAAAGAAAATCTATAAAAATTAGAATGGTTTGGACATATTCAGTGTCTTATATTTATCCTGTATCAGTGTCCTAGGCTGCTCTAACTAAGTACCACAAACTGAGCTGCTTAAACAACAGGAATTTTATTTCCTCCCACTTCTGGAGACTAGACAAGGCATTGGCAGGACTGTGCTTCTTCTGACGGCTCTAGGGATGGGTACTTCCTTGCCTCCACCCAGCCTCTGGTGGCTCCTGGCAATCCTTGACATTCTTTGGCTTGTAGCTGTATCATCCTACTCTCAGCCTCTGTCTTCACCTGGCATTCTTCCCCATGTGTCTGTGTCTCTGTGTCTTCTCTTCTTAAGAGGATACCAGTCATTGGATTTGGGATCCAATCTAATCCATTATAACTTCATCTTAACTAATTGCATCTGGAAAGATCCCGCTTCCAAATTAGGTCATGTTCTGAGGTTCTGGGTGCGTTTGTATCTTATGGGATGACAACTACTGAACCCACTCCACTTATTTAATTTCTTATTCTATTGTGTTTCCATCTCTCATAACGTAGGGGGCTACTTTGCTGTGGAAATTGTAAGAACTTTGAGTGCTAGAAGCCTGGATTCAGACTCTCCCCTTGTATATGAACAAAGGCAGGTCTAACTATTTCTTTATCTGTAAATTAAAGGGAAGCAAGATGTAATTCACAGAACTATTATTAAAATTAAATATGGTACTCTGAAATCATGTGTGGCAATTGCTAGGTACTTAATAAATATTATTTTTTCCTATTAACATTTAGAATTAGAATATTCTATATTAAAGTATTTATTAGAATGCTAAATAATTAGTAGACAGCCATAATATTTGACAAACCTATGCCTTATGTAAACAATGGCTATTTGGAAATGAAACTGTTAAGAAGTCTTTCCTTGAACACTGAGACAAGATGGCAGGGAAGTAAAAAAGTAGCCTTTTCAACCTGTACCCTAAAGTGAGCTGATTACTTACTAAAGAACTCCGATCACTCATGAAAACAGCCTGAGATCAGAATTATACACGTCTGGATCTCTACAGGGGCAGAAGACGCCAGTGGGCAAGTAAAGCGGAGTGGGAACTTTGGACTGCTATCGGAAGATAAACAAAAGGGGGACGGAGCCACCAGAGGTGACCGATTGGAAAGTAATGTCCCCATACAAGAGTGCCCTGCATCTTGGGACCAACATTAACTTGGAGACTGGTTGAAAGCACTCCAAAGGAGCAAAGGATCATGGGAGGGAGGGGAATTGTGGGAATTGGGGCAGCTAGGGACAGGGGCTTAAGTCCCCGGACCCAGGACAGCCTCCCCTGGTGCTGAGCCAGAGAGAGTGTGGCGGAGAAACCAGGTCTTGGTCCCTGAGCCGCCAGTGCACCCAAGATTATGTGGGGTCTGGCTCCGGGCTGGGAGCCACACCAGATGGCAGAATGCCAATCCCTGCTACAGAGCCTGAGGCATGCGCGCCCCTCACCCTCCCCTGAGAGAGGTGTGCAAAGCCCCAGCCTGGTGCTCTTAGACCCACGCCATTGTTTTAGAGCCTAAGACACACGACCCAAACTCTCCCCTGAGAGAGGTGCGTGAAGGCCCAGCCTGGTGCTTTCAGACCTGAGCCCTGCTCTCAGAGCCTGAGATGCACGTGCGACACACAGCCTCCCTTGAGGGAGGTGCATGCAAGCCAGGCGCTCTTAGATCCAGAAAGACCAGGCACTCCCAGCCCAGGGCCAGTGGGTAAAGCTCAGTGTGTGTTCGCTGCTTGGAAATTCTCTGGCGGTCTGGAGCTGCCCAGACAGCCGCTGCATGGTTTTGGGTATAAGCAGAAGATCCTGTGTCCCCAGGGACCGTGACTCGGAACCTGCTCTGCCAGTGGCCAAGGGGGAATTTATATGGGCTCTACAAGAGCAGAGTGAGAAGAGCAGAAGAGCAGGCTGAAGCTTCTCTCTGAGAGGGAGGTCAGGGTGCAGTTTGCTTTCCTCTAAACCTACAAAAACCATCAAAAGAGGTCAAGGCGAGAGAGAGAAAGAGAGAGAGAAAAGTAAACAAACATAAAAACCTCCAGAGAACAAAAGCGTGAAAAAACCGGTTTCCTCAGAGCCCACCCCCTTGACGGAGGTGGGAGGACATAACTCAGGGAACATCATTGACTGAAAACCCAAGTGGCAGGCCCCTCCCCCAGAAAACTAACCAGGAAAGAAAAAAAAAAAAAAAGACTACAAGAGAACAACCACCACTACTTCATGGGACATTTATTTTTAATTTGTTCCCACTATTCTGGCTCATTTATTTTTTTATAGACATAATTTTTTAACCTATTTACCATTACAGTGAGCTGTCCAGTACATCAAATTCCATAATAGCCTTCTAACCTGAACTTTTTGATACATACACCTATATTTTTCTTTTGCATTTCTATTTTTTAATTTATTTTTAACTTTAGTTTAGTCTAGTTTATTCCTTTTTCATTTTTATTTTCTAATACTCATATAGAGTTAAACTTCAAAGTAATCCCCTTTCGCCAATCAATACTACCTCCTTAGGTAAACCAATTTTTAATCCCCCTTTATCTTAGGAAAGTTGAGTCCTTTAACAAAGATATCAAGATACATCCAGGAGGAATCAAAACAACCTTCCTCACCCACACTGAGAATTTATAACCACTTTCCCATCTTTATCTTCCACCACTGTTTCTGTGTTTTTGTGTTTGTCCTGATAGTATATAAATCTTACACTTGGGGTTCTTTTTGACGAGGTTCTTCCTTTATTTGCTTATATATATTTTTTTTTCTTTTTTCTTGTCATATACTTTTATCAGTCTTTTTTTTTTTTTGTCTGCTTTTGTTTGTATACTTTATAAATCTTACCTTTGGACCCATTTGGGCTGAACCTTCTCTTTCATCTTCCCTTTCTTTCCTGTCTTTCTCTCTCTCTCTCTCTCTCTCTCTCTCTTTTTCTTTTTGTTTTCTTTTTTCTCTCATTTGGGTGGGGAACCCTGATTGCTCAGAAGCATTCCAGGGTGCACCTTGACTGCACCATGGTTGATACATCCAGCTACATCTATTCAGTCATCTCTCACCAAAATGACTAGGAGGAGGAATGCCCAACAGAAGAAACATATAAAGGATGGGCCTTCTGCAACAGAGCTAACAGCTATCAACATAAACAATATGTCAGAAAGAGAATTCAGGCTAACAATTATCCAGGCAATATCTAGGTTGGAGAAAGCCATGGATGACCAAACAGAATTGATTAGGGCCGAAATGAAAGCGAACAGAGATGATGTTCACAATGTTAGGGCAGAGCTAAAAGCTACCAGGAATGAGGTTCACAATGCTCGCAATGAGTTCTAATCTAATCCAAATTCCCTCAAAGCTAGGGTAACTAAGAAGATAGAATTAGTGATTTGGAGGACAAACAGATAGAGAGAAAGGATCAGGAGGAAGCCTGGAACAAACAGCTTAGAAGCCACGAAAACAGAATCTGGGAAATAAATGATGCCATGAAACGTTCCAACGTCAGAATTATTGGAATCTCTGAAGGGGAGGAGAAAGAAAGAAGTCTAGAAGATATACTGGAACAAGTTCTTCATGAAAATTTTCTCAATCTCGCGAATGGAACCAGCATTCATGTACTAACAGTACTCCACCCAAGGTTATAGATTCCAAAAAGAATCAAGGCACCTGATAGTCAAATTGAGGAATCATAATTGTAGATATAATCTCTTGAAGCCGCCAGGGCAAAGAGGCTCCTTACTTACAGAGGAAAGCCCATCAGAATAACATCAGACCTGTCCACAGAGACCTGGCAAACCAGAAAGGGCTGGCAAGATATATTCAGGGCACTAAATGAAAAGAATATGCAGCCAAGAATACCTTATCCAGCAAGACTGACATTCAAAATGGATGGATAGATAAAAAGTTTCCAAGACCGGCAAGGCTTAAAAGACTATGCAACCACCAAGCCAACACTGCAGGAAATATTAAGGGGGGGTTCTATAAAGGAGGAAAATTCCTAAGAATAGTATTGAACAGAAATATAGAGACAATCTACAGAAAGAAAGACTTCAAAGGTAACACGATGTCAATAAAAATGTATCTATCAATAATCACTCTCAATGTGAATGGCCTAAATGCGCCCATAAAACGGCACAGGGTTGCAGATTGGATAAAATGACAGGACCCACCCATATGTTGTCTACAAGAGACCCATTTCTAACCTAAAGATACACCCAGACTGAAAGTGAAGGGATGGAGAAGCATCTTTCATGCCAATGGGCCTCAAAAAAAGGCCAGCATAGCGATTCTTATATCAGATAAATTAGATTTTAAACTAAAGACTGTAGTCAGAGATACAGAAGGACACTGCATAATTATTAAAGGGACTATCCACCAAGATGATCTAACAATTGTAAATATCTATGCCCCCGATATGGGAGCAGCTAATTACATAAGAAAACTGTTAATCAAGATAAAGAGTCATATTGATATGAATACATTAATAGTAGGAGATCTTAACACACCTCTCTCAGAAATAGACAGATCATCGAAGCAGAAAATCAATAAAGAAACAAGAGCATTGAATGACACATTGGACCAGATGGACCTCATAGATATATACAGAACATTCCACCTTAAAACAACAGAATACTCATTCTTCTCAAGTGCACATGGAACCTTCTCCAGAATAGACCACATACTGGGTCACAAATCAGGACTCAACCGATACCAATAGACTAAGATTATTCCCTGCATATTCTCAGATCACAATGCTTTGAAACTGGAGCTCAATCACAAGGAAAAGTTTGGAAGGAACTCAAACACCTGGAAGCTAAAGACCACCTTGCTTAAGAAAATGCTTGGGTCAACCAGGAGATCAAAGAAGAACTGAAACAATTCATGGAAACCAATGAGAATGAAGACACTCCAGCCCAAAACCTATGGGATACAGCAAAGGTGGTCCTAAGGGGGAAATACGTAGCCATCCAAGCCTCCCTCAAAAAAATTGAAAAATCCATAATACACCAGCTGTCTCTACACATTAAAGAACTGGAGAATCAACAACAAATCAAACCAACTCCACACATAAGAAAGGACATAATCAAAATTAGAGCAGAGATCAATGAGGTAGAAACCAGAGATACAGCAGAACGTATCAATGTAACTAAAAGCTGGTTTTTTGAAAGAATCAATAAGATCGATAAACCATTGGCCACACTAACCCAAAAGAAAAAAGAGCCCAAATTCATAAAATTATGAATGAAAAGGGAGAGATCACAACTAACACCAAGGAAGTAGGAACAATCATCAGAAGTTATTATCAACAGTCATATGCCAATAAGCTAAGCAACCTAGATGAAATGGATGCATTCCTGGAAAACTATAAACTCCCAAAATTGAACCAGGAAGAAACTGACAACCTGAATAGACTGATCTAGTAACGAGATTGAAGCAGTGATCAAAAACCTTCCAAAAAACAAGAGCCCGGGACCTGATAGATTCCCTGGGAAATTCTACCAAACTTTCAAAGAAGAAATAACACCTATTCTCCCAAAGCTGTTTCAAAAAATTGAAGCAGAAGGAAAACTTCCAGATGCTTTATATGAAGCCAGCATTATCCTGATCCCCAAACCAGGCAAAGACCCCACGAAAAAGGAGAATTTCAGACCAATATTATTGATGAATATGGATGCTAAAATTCTCAACAAGATCCTAGCAAATAGGATCCAACAGCACATTACAAAGATTATCCACCATGACCACGTGGGATTCATTCCTGGGCTACAAGGATGGTTCAACATTCGCAAATCAATCAATGTGACACAACAAATTAATAAAAGAAGAGAGAAGAATTGATGCAGAAAAAGCATTTGACAAAACCCAGCATCTGTTCCTGATTAAAACGCTTCAAAATATAGGGATAGAGGGAACATTTCTGAACTTCATCAAATCTATCTATGAAAGACCCACAGCAAATATCATCCTCAATGGGAAAAAGCTTGCAGCCTTCCCGTTGAGATCAGGAACATAACAAGGATGCCCACTCTCACCACTCTTGTTCAACATAGTAATAGAAGTCCTAGCAACAGCAATCAGACAACAACGAGAAACAAAATGTATCCAAATTGGCAATGAGGAAGTCAAACTCTCTCTTCACAGATTACATGATTCTTTATGTGGAAAACCCAAAAGACTCCACCCCCAAACTACTCGAACTCATACAGCAATTCAGTAACGGGCAGGATACAAAGTCAATGTACAGAAATCAGTGGCTTTCTTATACACTAATAATGAAAATACAGAAAGGGAACTTAGAGAATCGATTCCATTTACTATAGCACTAAGAACCATAAGATACCTGGGAATAAACCTAATCAAAGAGGTAAAGGATCTGTACTCGAGGAAGTACAGAACACTCATGAAAGAAATTGAAGAAGACACAAAAAGATGGAAGACCATTCCATGTTCTTGGATCGGAAGAATAAACATTGTTAAAATGTCTATACCGCCTAGAGCAATCTATACATTTAATGCCATTCCGTTAAAAATTCCACCAGTATTTTTCAAAGAGCTGGAGCAAATAATCCAAAAATTTGTATGGAATCAGAAGAGATCCCGAATTGCTAAAGAAATGTTGGAAAACAAAAATAAAACTGGGGGCATCATGTTACCTGATTTCCAGCTTTACAACAAAGCTGTGATCACCAAGAGAGCATGGTACTGGTGTACAAACAGACACATAGACCAGTGGAACAGAGTAGAGAGCCCAGATATGGACCCGCAACTCTATGGTCAAATAATCTTTGGCAAAACAGGAAAAAATATACAGTGGAAAAAAGACAGTATCTTCAATAAATAGTGCTGGGAAAACTGGACAGCTATATGTAGAAGAATGAAACTTGACCATTCTCTTACACTGTACACAAAGATAAACTCAAAATGGATAAAAGACCTCCATGTGAGACAGGAATCCATCACAATCCTAGAGGAGAACATAGGCAGTAATCTCTTCAATATCAGCCACAGCAACTTCTTTCAAGATATGTTTCCAAAGGCTTTAGGAAACAAAAGTGAAAATAAACTTTTGGGACTTCATCAAAATCAAAAGCTTCTGCACAGCAAAGGAAACAGTCAAGAAAACAAAGAGGCAACCCACGGAATGGGAGAAGATATTTGCAAATGACAGTACAGACAAAAGGTTGATATTCAGGATTTATAAAAAACTCCTCAAACTCAACACATTCAAAACAGATAATCATATAAAAAAATGGGCAGAAGATATGAACAGACACTTCTCCAATCAAGACATACAAATGGCTATCAGACACATGAAAAAATGTTCATCATCACTAGCCATCAGGGAGATTCAAATTAAAACCACATTGAGATATCACCTTATACCAGTTACAGTGGCCAAAACTAGCAAGACAGGAAACAACATGTGTTGGAGGGGATGTGGAGAAAGGGGAACCCTCTTCCACTGTTGGTGGGAATGCAAGTTGGTCAGCTACTTTGGAGAACAGTATGGAGATTCCTCAAGAAATTAAAAGTAGAGCTTCCCTATGACCCTGCAATTGCCCTACTGGGTATTTACCCCAAAGATACAGATGTAGTGAAAAGAAGAGCCATTTGTACCCCAGTGTTTATAGCAGCAATGACCACGGTCGCCAAACTGTGGAAAGAACCAAGATGCCCTTCAATGGACAAATGGATAAGGAAGATGTGGTCCATGTACGGTATGGAGTATTATGCCTCCATCAGAAAGGATGAATACCCAACTTTTGTAGCATCATGGACAGGACTGGAAGAGATTATGCTGAGTGTAGTAAGTCAAGCAGATAGTCTCTGTATTATCATATGGCTCCACTTTGTGGAGCATAACAAATAGCATGGAGGAGAAGGGGAGTTAGAGAGGAGAAGGGATTTGAGGGAAATTGGAAGGGGAGGTGATCCATGAGAGACTATGGACTCTGAAAAATAATCTGAGGGTTTTTAAGGGGCGGGGGGGGGGGAGGTTGGGGGAACCAGGTGATGGGTATTAAAGAGGGCACGGATTGCATGGAGCACTGGGTGTGGTGCAAAAACGGTGAATAGTGTTATCCTGAAAATAAATAAATAAATAAATTAATTAATTAATTAATTAATTCTTTAAAAAAAAAGAAGTCTTTCCTTACACAAAATGCCCCCTTTAGTTATATGAAATATTACTAAATCTTCTGTCACAAATACTTTTACTGAGGAATTAATGCTCTGTAGTAATTTTTCTCTTGTTAAATAATTAAAATTGTAATCAATTATCTAATATTTCAATGAAAATAGCATTATATATCAGACAGAGACTTACATAACAACTGGGCTTGACAAATCTGGTTTAACATTTGTCTACATATTTTTTAATTCTTTTGTTTCAAGTTAGGAAAATAAAGGTTTACATGTGAATTTAACACCACATTCCCATCAGCTCCCTTCCTTTCCATTTCTTAGTAACCAATAAAATGCAGAGGATACTGCATAGGTCACTAAGTCACAGTTCTCCAGTGGTGATAGTAACCATAGACTATAATGTGTTTAAAATTTATGTAATCTTTGTGTATACTTTTAAAACTGAAATTGCTCTTTAAGTGTACATTAATAGTTTTATATGTGTGCTTCAACTTTTTTTTATTGCAAGTTAATCTGGACCTTATATTTCAACAGCTTCACTGGTCTCCCCTGCAGGAAAGCCACATTGACTTACCAGTTCCTTACTGAGGGACAATTGGATTGTTCCTTTTTTTCCTGCTCTTACAGCCAGTTCTGGAGTGAACATTCTAATGCTTTCTGCATTTCAACAAGTGTGGTTGTTTCTAGACCTGCAATTGTTGAATTATTGGATAGTCACATCTTTAACTTTATAAATATTACTAAATTGCTTTCCAAATTAGATGTCTCAACTTATACACTTGCCAGAATTATATGGCAATTTCCATTTCCAGACACATTCTTATCAACATTTGGTATTCTCAAACTGGCTTTATCAATCAGATGATTATAAATTAGTATTTCTTTCTTTGATTATTACAAGGGTGGAACATCTTTTCATCTACTTATTGACAACTTAGTTTTCATGTTCTGTGGATTATCAATTGTGTCCTTAGAAAATATGTATAACTTGGGTAATAATTTCTTGCCCTCATTTGTATGAGGTTTAAATACGTGGGTCCTGTATTATATTTCTGTGTTGGTTCTGTGTTTTACAAATATCTTTTTCCAGTCTGTGGGACATCTTTTCTGGTTTTCACCATAGTTTACAAATCTTGATGTCTTATGGGCAAGTATCTTTGATTTATTTTGATTTTTCCTTTCAGCACTGACCTAGTCTCTATTTTTCTTTAGAGACTAGAAGCCTATCCTTGTAAGAAACTGCTCAGGGCCCTTAAGTCATTCCATGGCTGAAGCTTTGGTATGGCTGATTGGGTGGGGATGAAAGCCTGGTGCTGCCATCTGGTTAGACTGAGCTGAGTAGTGCAACCTCTTTACTCATGTTTGAGATGTTTTTATGGCTCTCACTTAATCTGGTTTCCACACACTGACTTATTTTAGATTTCTTACTCATCCTTTATTTCTCCTTGACTTTTCTTAAAAAACAAATGAGTTTCAGCACCTTCCCAAAATTGAGCCTAATTTTAAGTCTTTTCACAACTGGAGGGGGAGGGGAGGTAATAGGAGGGGGTCAGTTGCACAGATGATGTGCAGTTGGTCAACACAGATAATCTCTAAATGACTGAGGATTTAATGCAAATTATTTATGCCCATGTAACTGAAAGGAAATAAAACTTAATTAAACAAAGTCCTACAGTTAACTCTGGCTGCAACAGAATGAGGCACTTGCCTCGTTTCCTTTTCTCCTGGCTATGTTAAATAATTTTGTTCTTAAAATAGACCAATTATCCCCCAAAGGATGCTAAATTAAAAACAAATGATTCTTTGCTGATTTAATTATCCTGGAACTTGTATTTTGAGGAATAATCCTTGATGCATTTAGTTTCATCCACACTGAATTCTTGGTCAAAGTGATAATAGAATATTTTGCAAGAAAAAAGCTGGGAAGTAATAGAGTTTAATCTTATTGTTTTGGCCTATTTGTAATATCTAATATATGAATGAAAACTTTTGCAGTTTTCAAATATAGAGTTCATGGATATTTATCAATGTCTGTTTTATTGTCTGGTAATTCCTGCTGTTGACCACATCAAGAGATGAAGAAACTGAAAGAATCTGGAAGTAGCCTGTTGCTGTTTTACTCTTGTATTGGAAAACCTAACAAAGATTAATGAAGAGTGTGGTTTATTCAATTTCATTGAGGTCTACAGCATTATTTTCATTAGTGTGTCCTTTTGTGATTTTTGATAAGTTCTCTCATAACGTGTCATTAGGACTTCTAAAAATTTTGGAAATATCTTCCTTTATGTCCTTTCATCTGTGCTTCATGTCTGTTTGTAAAAGTGGTAATCACATGGCCTAATTTGAATTAACTTCTGAAAAAGAATCAATAATCTGAAAATGTAATAGATTGATTTGATTGATTAACTAAGTAACTTAATGACTTAACTATTTTCTTATTCATTCAGCCAGCATTCACTGAACTACTATTACAATATCTGATATTTCCTACATACAGGGAAACTGAAAAATAAAAAGGCAGTAGCCAGGTTGATTAGGCACACATATAGTCCCCACTATCCAAATCTATTGAATTACAAAGTTTTGATTGAAAGAGTTTACATGGCTATAGATATTTGTATTTGATTATCGAATGACATTTAGGTGTGAGACATGCTTGCACAGTAACAAAGATTGCTAAAAAATTATTTTAGTTGCCCCAGTGTGCAATTATATACTCTAATTAGGTTACAACAACCTTTGCTTTTGTACATGTTTTTTTATTGGAGTGAAGAACAAAGTTATAATTAATGAAGACCGGGTTTTTAGATTGTACTTTTAGCTTGGTCCTTTGATGGATTGACTTCTACCATAGAAACACCCATGGAACCAGGTAAGGGATGGAGATAATTCAGTAGCACTAGGAACATCAACTGGTACTTTTCTAATCTTTTAAGAGAATGATGACTCTTTTAGGCCATTCAAACTAAACAAACAAACAAACAAACAAAAATCAAAGCTTAGTGACTTGTCTTAGGCCACAAAGATAGCAAGAAGAACAGCAAGGCGATCTTCCCTATCTCCCTAGTAGAGACAGAGGATTTGTATCAACCCCAAATCCTGCAGTTAACATTGTATGTGGATCATCATTGGAGATAAATAATGCCTCCTCTCTGCTTTCTTATCACTTCTTTTTTTAAAAAAGATTTTATTTATTTATTTGACAGTCAGAGATCACAAGTAGGCAGAGAGGCAGGCAGAGAGAGAGGAGGAAGCAGGCTCCTTGCTGAGCAGAGAGCCCGATGCGGGGCTCGATCCCAGGATCTTGGGTCCATGACGTGAGCTGAAGGCAGAGGCTTTAGCCCACTGAGCCCCTCTTATCACTTCTTTTACTCAGAATCAGTACAGGCGCCCCTCTTATCACTTCTTTTACTCAGAATCAGTACAGGACAACACCCAGGAACAGCACATCCAAGTGTCAAACAAGACAAATAGCAACTTCATAAATCCTGAGATGTACAATGGAAACTAAGTGTGAATAACCATAGGAGGAACATTGGTTGCAGAAATTCACTAGTTCTAGTTATAAGTTTACTCAGACTCTCTTTAATTACTTAGAAAGAAATTTACCTTTTACCATTGAATTAGGCAATATAAAGGAAAAAAAAAAAAAACCCTATCATAGTGGTAGAGGTACATTTAGAAAATGCCAGAAAGATATCAAAGGTTTATTTAGAGGTTGTGGGCACAACTTGTCCTTTAGCAGAAGTGAAGTTGGGAGGAACTTCAGCTTTCCATTATGGTACATTATAAAATTCAGAATCCTTAGCCTGTTGAGAAAAGCATTCAAGCTGGGTTGTGTGTGGGAGGACATGTTTGGAAGCACAAGAAAGTTCAGCATATATTGAAAAGCTACCTGCCAAAATTTGAGAGAGGACAAAAATTCAGAAAAGAGATTCCTGTTTCTCTGGGTTTATTTGCTGATTGCCAATTATGGAAATGTACAGACGAAATACTGACCATGCTTTAGATAACTCTCAGGGCTGGGGTTGAAGGCTGAAATTGTAAGCCTGAGACCACCAATATGATAATGGGGGACACTGGTAAAACCTCTAGGCTTTTGATTAGAGATGTTGGGAGTTGCACCTTACAAACAAGAGCAACAACATAGATTGGTCCTCACAGGGGCTGCACCCCTGCTTCACGTGGTCACCTGTCTAATATGGAATCCTACATTGCTAGAATTCCAGTCCCTAGAAGAGGCACATGTAAATAATCTCTGAAAATTGTGAACTCTAAAAAGTAGAATCCCAATTCTACTTTTAAATTTGGAAAATAAAATAAATTAAGAACTCAGTTTACAGTTAAATTCTGTTTAGATAGAGGAGAAATGTAGATAGGTTGATAATTGATATAGATGATACTTAGCTACCTAGCTAGAGAAATACCTAAGACAGAGTAAATGACATGTAGAATAAAATGAAGAAGTCCAAAATCTATCCAAGAAGTGAAAGAAAGAATTGAATAGAAACAATATTTGAAGTTATTGGGTCGGAGAATTTTATAAAATCAAAGGGCAATCAGTCATGGCCAAAAAAGATCTATGAACAATTTTAGCATGATAAATGCAAAATGAGTAGGAGTCAAATCTTGGTACATCATAATAGTACTCCAGGAAAGCAGGAAAGCAAAGACAAAAAGAGAATGTCAAACTCTAGAAAACATACATTTTCAATGTCACAAGATTTTTAGACATACACCTGATATTATGGTAACAGCTTTATTGAAATATATTCACATACCATATAATTTACCATTTAAAGTGCATAATTCAGTGCTTTTAAAATTTATATTTACAAGGTTGTCAACATCAAAGAAACTTTTGTACATTTTAATCACTCCAAAAAACAAACTTCACAGCCTTCAGCTTCAGTCCCAGCCCTTCCTCCTCACTCCAGCCCCATGCAACCACTTTCTGTCTCTACATGTTCTTATTCTGAAAATTTCATATAAATGGAATCATATAATATGTATTCTCCTCCTACTGGATTCTTTCACTTAGCAAGATGTTTCCAAACGTTATCCATATTGTAGCATGTATCATTATTTAACTAATTTTTATGACCCAGTAGTATTCCATTGTATGAATATGCAGGCATAACTTAAAGATACTGTGGGTTTGGTTCCAGACCACTGCAATAAAGCAAACATCACAATGAAGTGAGTCAAATCATTTTTTAAATTTCCCAATGCATATAAATTTATGTTTATATCATGATCCAGTCTACTAAGTAACAATAGCATTAAAAATAATAGCAAAACAAATAAGCAAATAATATACATACCTTAAATAAGAAATACTTCATTGATTAAAAAAAATGCTAACCATCATCAGAGCTTTCTGCAACTTGTAATCTTTTTTGCTGGTGGAAGTTCTTGCCTCCATGTTGATGGCTGCTGACTGACCAGGGTGATGCCTGCTGAAGGCTGGGGTTGCTGCAGCAGTTTTTTTAGAACAAGACCACAGTGAAGTTTGCTGCATCCAGTGACTCTTCCTTTTATGAATGATTTTTATTTACCATGCAGTGTTGTTTGATAGCATTTTACAGTAGAACTTCTTCCAAAACTGGAGTCCATCACCTCAAAACCTGCTGCTGATTTATCATCTAAGTTGATGCAGTATTCTAAATTCTTCATTGTTGTTTCAACAGTCTGCACAGCATCTCCACCAGGAGCAGATTCCATCTCAAGAAACACCTTCTTTGCTCATCCACGAGAAGCAGCTCCTCATCCATTCAAGTTTGATCACGAGATTGCAGCAATGCTGTCCTATCATCTCACCGCACTTTTAATTCCAGTTTTCTTGCTGTTTCTACCACCCTGCTGTGACTGCCTCTGCTGACGTCCTGAACCCCTCCAAGTCCTCTGTGAGGGTAGGAACCAGCTCCTTCCAGCTCCTGTGAGTGCGGATATTTTGACCTCTTCCCAAGAATCACAAATAATATTAATGGAATCTAGAATGGTGAATCCTTTCTAGAAAGTTTTCTATTGACTTTGCCCAAATCCATCAGAAGAATCACTTTCTGTTGCAGCTAGAGCCTTTCAAACAATATTTTTCTGAAAGAATAAGACTTGAAAGTTGAAATGACTCTTTAATTCATGGGCTGCAGAATGGATGTTGTGTCAGCAGGCATGAAAACAACATTCATCTTGTTGCTCATCTCCATCAGAACTCTTGGGTGACCAGTTGTGTTGTCAATGAACAGGAAAAAAAGGAATCCCTTTTTTTCTCAGCAGTAGGTCTCAACAGTGGGTTTGAAATATTCAGTAAACCATGTTGTAAACAGATGTGCCGTCACCCAGGCTTTGTTGTTCCATTTATAGAGCACAAACCGAGTAGACAGAGCCTAATTCTTAAGGGACTAAGGGTTGAGCACTGGCTTCACTTAGTCACAAGACAAGATACTAACTTGTCTTGTTAGTTCCTAACAAGACAGTCAACCTGTCTTTTATTGTTTTGAAGCCAGACATTGACTTCTCTCTAGCTGTGGAAATCCTAAATGGCATCTTCTTCCAATAGAAGGCTGTTTCACCTATGTTGAAAATCTATTCGTGTAGCTATCATCACGAATGATCTTAGCTGGACCTTCTGGATAATTTGCTGCAGCTTCTACACCAGCGCTTGCAGCTTCACCTTGCTTATTTACGTTATAGAGATGTTTGCTTTTCTTAAACCTCAAGAACAAACCTCTGCCTGTTCATACTTTCCTTCTTCAACTTCCTCACCTCTCTCAGCCTTTGCAGAATTAAAGAGATATAGGGTCTTGCTCTAGGTTAGGGTTTGGCTTAGAGGAATGCTGTGACTGGTTTGATCTTCTGTCCAGACTACTCAGACTTTCTCCATATCTGCAATATAGCTGTTTTGCTTTCTTGTCATTCATGTGTTCACTGGAGTAGCACTTTTAATTTCCTTCAAGAACTTTTCCTTTGTAGTCACAACTTGGGTAATGCTTGGTGTAAGAAGCCTCACTTCTGGCCTGTGTTGGCTTTTGACGTGCCTTTCTCACTAAGCTTAATAATTTCTAGCTTTTTTAAAAATATTTTTACTTATTTATTAGAGAACAAGAGAATGAGCAGGGGGGGGGGACAGAGGCAGAGGGAGAAGCATACTCCCCACTGTGAAGAGAGTCCAATGTGGGACTGCATCCCTGGCATCATGACCTGAGCCGAAAGGCAGATGCTTAAGAGACTGAGCCACCCAGATGCCCCAATCATTTCTATCTTTTGATTTAAAGTAAAAAACACATGACTTTTCCTTTCACTTGAACTCTTAGAAGCCATCATTGGGTTATTCATTGACCTAATGCTAATATTGTTGTGTCTCAGGGAATAGGAAGGACCAAGGAAAGGGAAAGAGATGGGGGAACAGCCAGTCAGTGGCACAGTTAGAACACACACACTTATTGATGAAATTCATCATTTTGTAAGGGCAGTTTGTGAACCCCAAAACAATTCCAATAGTAATATAAAATATCACTGATCATAGGACACCATAACAAATATGATAATTATGAAAAAGTTGGAACTATTGCAAGCAGTACCAAAATGTGACACAAAGACATGAAATGAGCACTTGCTATTGGAAAAATGGTGACAAGAGATTCCCTTGACACAGGGTTGCCATAAACCTTCAATTTGTAAGAAACGCAATACCTACAAAGTGCAATATAGTGAAGTACAGTAACTTGAGGTATGCCGGTGCCACATTTTGTTTATCCATTCATCAGATGACGGATATTTGTGTTGTTTCCATGTTTTGACTGTAATAAACAAAGCTGCTTTGAAAATGCAAATGTGAATGTGAAATTGTTTACAAAGTTTTGGGTGGATGTATGTTTATATTGGGTAGGTCCCCAAGAGTAGAACAGCTGGGTCAATGGAAACTGTATGTTTAATGTTTTTAGGAATTGCTAGACTATTTTCTAAAGCAGTTCCACCACTTACCTTATCACCAGCAGTGTATGAGGATATCTCCACATCTTCACAGTGGACAATACTTGACATTATCTGTTTGATGTTTATGTCTGTCTCTTGTTTTTACTGCCATCCTAGAAGGTGTGAAATGGGTTGTGAAATGCTGTCATCTTAACAATTAATTAATGAAGTCAGAAGTCAATGGGATGATATATTTAAAGAAAATAACTGCCAACCTAGAAGTCTTTGCTTAGTAAAAATAGTACTTCAAAATTAATTTGAAATAAAGAGAAAATTTAAAAACTGATAGCAATAATGATCAGCACATCTGTACTAGGAAAACTAAAGACTTCTTCAGGCAGAAGGGAAATATTCCCAGATGAAAACTCATAATTAAAGTTGTTAAATTCCATGCTGGAACTCAACTGATCCCTAAATTTTCTTTCCTTAACACCTGATAGAACAAGAACATCCTATTTCCTTCGAATGGAATAGAGTCTTCATTTTCCCCCCTTGCTTTGGAAGTAATACATACATAGTTTGTTTCAGATATATTTGAGTGGTAGTTATATTCAAAAACTTGGATTTTACCTGCCAATTATTTGGGAATTATTTCAAAAGACAATTCTAAATGCATTGTAGATTGCAAGGGAGTAAGAGTAGATGAAGGGAAACCAATTAGGTCATTGGGAAGGTGGGAGGGGTTGTCACCAGATGAGAGGTTAGATGTCACTGTTAGGAGATGGGGACAATTGGATAGGGTTGGGACATATAGACTTGACAGGTTGGAAGTGGGGGTAAGAATGAAGAAGGAGATAAGGAAGATATTAGTCAGAAAGAGAGAGAACATGATAGAATAATTGTTTTGTGGGGAAAAATTAGTTCATGTTTGAAGATATAGAATTGGAGGTTTCTGTGGAAACTTGTGACTGGATAAGCAGGTTTAGAGTTCAGAGGGAAGACAGATTTGTGGCTTCTGAGCATATTGGTTTATAGTGACAGTCTTGGGAATGGATGAACTCTCCACTGGAGACTTCCTAGAATGGTCTTGACAATGAGGGGCACATTCAGAATCACACTAGCTTTCTTTTAAAGACTATGGCAAGGGCACACCCCTTTTATGTTTTGATCCAGATGGACTATGGTGAGACCTGTGATTCTCAAGTTTATCCTTGGTTGAATTTAACTGCATAAAGAGGAAAGAGAGGTCCAGAGAAACTTAAAGGATGGGAATAGGAAAATGAAAGTTGTAAAGTCCAGAGAGAAAGCGTATCCAGAACAACTAAGAAAAAATCTACGAGAAGGTGATGTTCCAGAAGCTGAGGGAAGAGAACATTTCACAAAAGAGGTCAGACTGAAAAAAATAAGAACAGAATAAACAAGACAACTGAGTGACATTTTAGAAGACAAATTCAGCTGATTTCAGTCTGCCTTTTATTTTTATTTTATTTTATTTTTTTAAAGATTTTATTTATTTATTTGACAGAGAGATCACAAGTAGGCAGAGAGGCAGATAGAGAAAGAGGAGGAAGCAGGCTCCCTGCAGAGCAAAGAGCCTGATGCGGGACTCGATCCCAGGACCCTGAGATCGAGACCCGAGCTGAAGGCAGCGGCTCAACCCACTGAGCCACCCAGGCACCCCAGTCTGCCTTTTAGACAAAAGACAGCCTGTGTGTGTGTGTGTGTGTGTGTGTGTGTGTGTGTGTACATTTGTGTACATGCATGCACTCACATGCACATGAAGGGGGAAGTACTAGGAAGTAGAAGTAGAAGGCACAGAAGTACAGACAGGTGAGTATAAGAATTTCCTGCATACACTGCCCTGGAGGAGAAGCTTAGATTTTGTCTATCAATTAAAAAAGAGAAAGAAGACAGAAAGAAAATCAATCAATAATTACATACAATCTCTATAAAGGAAGCCCTACGCAGATGTGCTAGAAATGAAAACATATGGCATCATGTTATAGAGGACACAGAGAAAAGTAATAATACATGAGGTGACTTCTATAGGTCAAAAAATAAAGTCTCTAAGAGAGCACTGAGATCATGAGGAAAGAGAGAAACCAGGAACATGAATGGGATAGACTGAAGGCATTGGGGCTTGGGTCAATGATGAGACAATTATTGCTATCATCTTTCAGTTTTTAGTTAACAGCTAAAACAAAGAAAAATAAGATAGGCATAAAAGAACTGGACATAACAGAACTGTTTCAAATTCCACATCTCTTTGCCTTATTTACCGAATGTGTGTCAGTAGAAATGGTTCTGGGTAGTTGAGGAAGAAAAAAATGGGAGAGTGCATTGTAATGCTCTCTCTCTGCAGCAGATGTTCAATGGGAAACCCCGGATGGTTGCTGCGGGTTGTTATGCATGGCTCAGAACAGAACAGCTTGTGGGAGCTGTGAGCCCAGAAGCTGAAGCCTGAAAATAGGCCACAGTTGTCAAATTTGTGGTGAACATCATGAAGAGGCACTGCTCACAGTGCCCTGGGGGTTGTGAATTAGGTGACTTTTCTATTTCTGACCGAGGAGCAAATTATGCTCTATGTCATTTTGCATAACCAAGATACGATACCACATGGATTACCTATAGATGTACTTGCACAAAAATGTTTTAGGATGTATGAGTACATCAAGAAGATATGGTTTTGGGGCACCGGGTGGCTCAGTGGGTTAAAGCCTCTGCCTTCGGCTCAGGTCTGATCCCAGGGTCCTGGGATCAGGTCCCGCATTGGGCTCTCTGCTCAGTGGGGAGCCTGCTTCCTCCTCTCTCTCTGCCTGCCTCTCTGCCTGCTTGTGATCTCTGTCTGTCAAATAAATAAACAAAATATTTAAAAAAAAAAAAGAAGAAGAAGATATGGTTTTCACTGATGCATGTAGAATTTCTAAGGTGAAGACTAGTAAGTTTTATTTAGAGGTTTTTAAAGACATTGCTGACTAGAATTCATGCAGACAACACTGAGTTATAGAAAACATTACCATTCTATGTTGATAATATTCTCACTATTCAATTATAACTAAAGAAAAGCATTATTTTAGCAAATGAAAGATATGGGTTAAAGCAGCACTATAAGGATGAAAGTAAAAAATCGTTAATATATCTCAAACAGGAGCCCTTCATGGAGGATATGAAGAAAATTAGAATAAAGAAAAACAACAGAAGGGAAAACTACTTTGTTTAGCATTAATACATTATATGCTTAAAATAGATACGATGTTCAGAAAGTTTCTAAATTAATACATTTGCAAAAGTTTGCTGTAAAACTGTTACTGTTTTCAGCTTAATAAATAACTACATTTGGACTGAATTAAAAGGATATTTTATGGATATGTCATTAAAAATGTGAAGGACTAGCTCTTAAAGCTATTTCTTTCTTTGGGTAAAATAGAGAACTATAATATAATTTTCATAGTATACAGTCAAATGGTCTGTTTTTCATCCTGCTTCACAGGAAAGAGGTCTGATGCTATTTAGCTCTAAATTAGCCCATGTATCTTCTAGATACTCTAGACAAGAGATCATTTCCTTTCATCTATGAAATCACTCAGGAAATAAAACTTACTAGCACAACAGTAAGTTTTGATATGATGATTACATCTATGGTGATTACCTCTCCCACTTGTATAGTCATTTTTACCTTTCATTAAGTAACTTGTCATTGTTTAACTCATTTTATTATAACAGTACCGAATATTACTGAAATTTACAGTCTTTCGTCACCAAGACAAAAATATTTCACTAATGCTTTGTTTTTGTTTCCTCTGAGCATAGTTAACTTTCAAAACCTGTTTTCCTTCACTCTTTCCCACTTTTCTTTTAATGTTTTATTCTCCTGGCACAGTTCTTGATACAGGGATACAGTGGTGAACAGGACAGACAGGGCCTTTGCCCTCCTGTTACTCACAGTCCATGGGGGGAGTCAGGAATTAAAACCATGTTACCAAGTGACAAAATTTAGAGCAAAGAAAACATCCAAACCTCTGCAAGCCTGCTCTGCCCTTTGATTCTACAACATTTCAGCTTGATCCATTGAGTCCTGATCCCCAAGTAACCTTGTCACTTCCCCTTTTTTCCCCAAAACTTCATCAGGGATTTGGCTTCACCATCCTTTTTTCAGCCCGTTTAGAGTCTAGGTGTTGATGCTTGCATTTCTAATGCCTCAGGTACATCTGCCTCTTACATGATAATTTGATTTTAACCATTTTTTAAAAAAATACAAAACAACTTCCCTAAATCTCTTTTATCCCTTTGGTTGGATCTCTGAAAAGGTATTTCTTGAAAGTCTTCTCCACCAACTTGTATCTTATGAATATTTTATATGCCTTTATACAAGACTTTTTCAGTTTTCTTTTCAGACCTTCATGCCTGAAACTTAATTCTACATTGTGAATTTGCCATTACAATTTCTCCACTGGACATATTTCTGTCACTTCAAAAATAAATATTGATCTTTTTTTCATGTAAAACACTGTAATTCCACTATATTTAACACAAAGCTAAGAAAGATGGAATAGGTCTTTCTGTTAACCTCACCTTATTTGAAAGAAAGAATCATGTTTTGAACTAACTTCTCATGTTCTGTGGTGAAAGTGGTCTTCATGTTTTTCTATGAGGTATGAGGATGGCTTAAGTAGGGTGGTGGATTGATGTTCACAATGCCGTTTGTCACTTTGCCAGTAGATGATAGATAATAACCAGAGACTGCATATTTACTCTGGTCCTAGGCATTTACAGAGCTCTATAACCACCTTTGGCCTTTACTCTTCTTACTTTTTTTTCTTTGTTTTTCTTATTTAATATGATGCTATTGTTGTAATAACAGTGAAATTAGAAATATATTCCCCCTAATTAATTTAGTGGCCTTAACTGAACCCTAATCATATACTAGAAAATGAGCTAGACATGCATCTCCATTTTATAGATGAGAAAGTAGAAATTTGGGGAAATTAACATGAAAGTCAAAAAGCTAATAAGGCAAAAAGTGGAGTTAACTCAAAACCAAGATTCTTTGACTCTAATCTTCCAATTCGCACATGTCAAGGTTGCATCATCTCTCTAAAACAGATGGAAAAAAAGGTCCTTAAATACTAGACAAAGCATTTTTCCAGAGGCCTGGCTCACTGCTTCTTCCTCTGTCTAGTGGGAAGGGTGCATAGTTAGAGGGACCTCTGCAGTCAGTGTGGACGTGTCCCAGGGAGTCCTGCTCTGGTCTAGCTGTCATACACAGATGGGGTGAACAGCGTGCAATGAAAACCACTTAAGGTGTTCCTGGCCTTAACATTTCCAATACTCTGCAAACTGCTATTTCATAGTAATATTGTGCAGTAGGTGGCTGAAAATTCACTTGTCTTTCTGATGTGAACCTTTCCAAAAGAGAGCAAGTTAAAACGCAGATTGGGAAAAAATATCTACTGTATATTACTCATCATACCAGTTAATCAACTCAAGGTCCAAATTGAGGGTAGCACTTGAAAACATTTACTTTGTAGTTTCTGTCTAAGCCCTTCATCTTGAATTAAAATAGCTGAAATAGGTATCAAATGTGATACCACTTAGGATGTCCACAGTGCCTTAAACCACAGCAGCAAAACCAAAAAGAGTCTGTTGAATGATTATGAGTCTATTGCTTGGTTTTCTTTATCCAAAGCTTGAAAGTGAGCAGCTCCTGTGGTCTAGGCTTAGGGATGCCCTATATATTCATGTGTTTTTCTTGCAGGAACTCAACCATATTCTCATGGTGAAAATGGAAGAAAAATCTGCTCCTGGCAGGAAAAGAAGGAAAAGTAACCATATTGAAATGGATCTAGAGCATTCTCCATAACAAAGGCTTATTCTCCAAGGGAAAAGACTTTAGCAGAGCCTTATCAGACCAGGTGGAAGGTGATTAGACAGCTCCAGCCCCCTCTAGCCTTTCTGTTTTACCTAAAAAGCTGAGAAACATTTCTGAAGGTCACAGTCCAGGGACTCAAGGCCATTAAAAGACTGAGATTTAATTAAAAGGTAGGGAAAGCTTCATTTCTGCCACATCTTACCCTTGGATATTCCAGTATATTGCAGTAGATTATGGTTTAAAGAGGTGCAAGACACAAACTCTACTTACGTAGGAGTTCTTAGGAAAACCCCAAGACACTGAGTGTGAAAAAGGAAACAAGAATGGTAGAGGACACTGAAGCCTCTGGCACCTGCAGCTAGAGCAAACATTAAACACAGCCAAATTAACATAAAATCTCACACTAAAAAAATAAAATCTCACACTAAAGTCCTGTTTGCTTTGTTTCCTACTTTCTGATACACCAAGTCTGTCTATCAACAACAACAACAACAAAACTGGCATGCTAAAATGAAAATGAAAGAACCCCAAAAGATCAGAAGTGCACTCTGAAAAGACAAAGGAAACATCAAAATGAGACTCAGGTGTGACACAACTTTTGGAAATAATCAGAGAAAGAACTTAAGTTAACTCTGATTAATATGCTACTAATGGAAAAAGTGAGCAGCACACAAGGAGGAATGGGCAAGGTAAGCAGAGATGAACACTATTAGAAAGAATCCAAAGGAAATATTGGAAATCATAAACAATGAAAAAGAAAAGAATTATAAAAAATAAAAAATTAATTAAAAAAAAAAAAAAGAAAAGAATACATGTGATTGGATACAGCCAAGGAAATAATCAATGAACTTGAAAACATTTCAATAGAAGATTACCAAACCAAAATGCAAAGACAAAAAAAAAAAGACATAATATCCAAGAATTATGGGACAATTACAAGAGAAGCAATATAAGCATTACTGGAATATCAGAGAAGAAATAAAGAAATAAAGGAATAGAAGAAAATTTTAAAGCAATAATGGCTAAGAATGTCCAAAATTAATGGTTGACATCAAACCACGGATCCAGAAGACTTAGTAAATACCAAAGTAAATACCAAAAGTGGACACTCACACATATCACATTCAAACTGCCAAAAAGCAAAGACAAAACAAATCTTGAAAGAATCCAGGGGAAAAAAATCTATAAAGCAACAAGGATAAGAATTACATCAGACTTCAAATTAGAAACCCTGCAAGTAGGAAGCTTGAAATATTTAAAATGTTAAAGTAGAAAAGTACCAACCTAAAATTCTTTATCCAGAGAAATCATTTTTCAAAAGTAAAGAAGAAACAGATTCTATTAGACAAACAAAAATTAAAGAAATTTGTGAAGAGATCAGTGCAGAAACTCTGACCTATAGAAAGAGAGGAGCAAAGGTAGAGAAGGAATAAATGAAGATAACATAAAATAACTTATTTTTCTTAATTAATTGACTAGATAGCTTCTGTTTTCAAATTAATCATGTAACAATTTACTGGGTGTATAATGGCCCATGAATAAGTAAAATGAATAACAGCAATGTTACAAGGAATAGAGGGCTTGAGAATACTTAATTATAAGCTACTTGCATTTCCCTCAAAGCAGTGTAGTGTTACATGAAAAGTGGACTTAGATGCATAGTCAATTTTGCATTTTTTAAAAAAAGGAATTAAAAAAAAAAGAAGTATAAGTGATATACCAAGTGAGGTGAGGAAATAGAATAATGTAAAATGCTCAGTTTAAATCAGAAAAGGTAGAAAATAAAAGGGAAGGGATTAAAAAAAAAAGAAATGAAGAACGTGCAGGGAATGAAAAAAAAGTTACCTACACAGTAGATGTCAACCCATCTGTATCAATAATCATGCTAATTAAAAAATAAAGACTGTCAAACTGGAGAAAAAAAGAAGGACACAACTGTATTGCCTATAAAAACTCACTCTAAATATAAAGACACAGATAAAAGTAAAAGGATGAAAAAAATATACCATGCTAACCCTAATCAAAAGAAAGCTGGAGTACTTAACATTAACTTCAGACAAAACTAATCTTGTCGTTTGTGACATGGTTCATCCTTGAGGACATTATGATAAATGAAATAAGCAGAGAAAAGATAAACACTGTATGATATCGCTTATATGTGGACTCCTTTTTTTTTTAATTTTTTAATTTTATAAACATGTGTTTTTATCCCCAGGGGTACAGGTCTGTGAATCACCAGGTTTACACACTTCACAGCACTCACCAAAGCACATACCCTCCCCAATGTCCATAATCCCACCCCCTTCTCCGAAACCCCCTCCCCCCAGCAACCCTCAGTTTGTTTTGTGAGATTAAGAGTCACTTATGGTTTGTCTCCCTCCCAATCCCATCTTGTTTCATTTATTCTTCTCCTACCCACTTAAGCCCCCATGTTGCATCACCACTTCCTCATATCAGGGAGATCATATGATAGTTGTCTTTCTCTGCTTGACTTATTTCACTAAGCATGATACGCTCTAGTTCCATCCATGTTGTCGCAAATGGCAAGATTTCATTTCTTTTGATGGCTGCATAGTATTCCATTGTGTATATATACCACATCTTCTTGATCCATTCATCTGTTGATGGACATCTAGGTTCTTTCCATAGTTTGGCTATTGTGGACATTGCTGCTATAAACATTCGGGTGCATGTGCCCCTTTGGATCACTACGTTTGTATCTTTAGGGTAAATACCCAATAGTGCAATTGCTGGGTCATAGGGCAGTTCTATTTTCAACATTTTGAGGAACCTCCATGCTGTTTTCCAGAGTGGCTGCACCAGCTTGCATTCCCACCAACAGTTTAGCAGGGTTCCCCTTTCTCCGCATCCTCGCCAGCATCTGTCATTTCCTGACTTGTTTATTTTAGCCATTCTGACTGGTGTGAGGTGATATCTCATTGTGGTTTTGATTTGTATTTCCCTGATGCCAAGTGATATGGAACACTTTTTCATGTGTCTGTTGGCCATCTGGATGTCTTCTTTGCAGAAATGTCTGTTCATGTCCTCTGCCCATTTCTTGATTGGATTATTTGTTCTTTGGGTGTTGAGTTTGCTAAGTTCTTTATAGATTCTGGACACTAGTCCTTTATCTGATATGTCGTTTGCAAATATCTTCTCCCATTCTGTCAGTTGTCTTTTGATTTTGTTAACTGTTTCCTTTGCTGTGCAAAAGCTTTTGATCTTGATGAAATCCCAATAGTTCATTTTTGCCCTTGCTTCCCTTGCCTTTGGCGTTGTTCCTAGGAAGATACTGCTGCGGCTGAGGTTGAAGAGGTTGCTGCCTGTGTTCTCCTCAAGGATTTTGATGGATTCCTTTCTCACATTGAGGTCCTTTATCCATTTTGAGTCTATTTTTATGTGTGGTGTAAGGAAATGGTCCAATTTCATTTTTCTGCATGTGGCTGTCCAATTTTCCCAGCACCATTTATTGAAGAGGCTGTCTTTTTTCCATTGGACATTCTTTCCTGCTTTGTCAAAGAATAGTTGACTGTAGAGTTGAGGGTCTATTTCTGGGCTCTCTATTCTGTTCCATTGATCTATGTGTCTGTTTTTGTGCCAGTACCATGCTGTCTTGATGATGACAGCTTTGTAATAGAGCTTGAAGTCCGGAATTGTGATGCCACCAACGTTGGCTTTCTTTTTCAATATCCCTTTGGCTATTCGAGGTCTTCTCTGGTTCCATATAAATTTTAGAATTATTTGTTCCATTTCTTTGAAAAAGATGGATGGTACTTTGATAGGAATTGCATTAAATGTGTAGATTGCGTTAGGTAGCATAGACATTTTCACAATATTTATTCTTCCAATCCAGGAGCATGGAACATTTTTCCATTTCTTTGTGTCTTCCTCAGTTTCTTTCATGAGTACTTTATAGTTTTCTGAGTAGAGATTCTGTGCCTCTTTGGTTAGGTTTATTCCTAGGTAGCTTACGGTTTTGGGTGCAATTGTAAATGGGATGGACTCCTTAATTTCTCTTTCTTCTGTCTTGCTGTTGGTGTAGAGAAATGCAACTGATTTCTGTGCATTGATTTTATATCCTGACACTTTACTGAATTCCTGTATAAGTTCTAGCAGTTTTGGAGTGGAGTCTTTTGGGTTTTCCACATATAGTATCATATCATCTGGGAAGAGTGATAATTTGACTTCTTTGCCGATTTGGATGCCTTTAATTTCCTTTTGTTGTCTGATTGCTGAGGCTAGGACCTCTAGTACTATGTTGAATAGCAGTGGTGATAATGGACATCCCTGCCGTGTTCCTGACCTTAGCGGAAAATCTTTCAGTTTTTCTCCATTGAGAATGATATTTGCCGTGGGTTTTTCGTAGATGGCTTTGATGATATTGAGGTATGTGCCCTCTATCCCTACACTTTGAAGAGTTTTGATCAGGAAGGGATGCTGTACTTTGTCAAATGCTTTTTCAGCATCTATTGAGAGTATCATATGGTTCTTGTTCTTTCTTTTATTGATGTGTTGTATCACATTGACTGATTTGCGGATGTTGAACCAACCCTGCAGCCCTGGAATAAATCCCACTTGGTCGTGGTGAATAATCCTTTTAATGTACTGTTGAATCCTTTTGGCTAGTATTTTGTTGAGTATTTTCGCATCTGTGTTCATCAAGGATATTGGTCTATAGCTCTCTTTTTTGATGGGATCCTTGTCTGGTTTGGGGATCAAGGTGATGCTGGCCTCATAAAATGAGTTTGGAAGTTTTCCTTCCATTTCTATTTTTTGGAACAGTTTCAGGAGAATAGGAATTAGTTCTTCTTTAAATGTTTGGTAGAATACCCCCAGGAAGCCGTCTGGCCCTGGGCTTTTGTTTGTTTGGAGATTTTTAATGACTGTTTCAATCTCCTTACTGGTTATGGGTCTGTTCAGGCTTTCTATTTCTTCCTGGTTCAGTTGTGGTAGTTTATATGTTTCTAGGAATGCATCCATTTCTTCCAGATTGTCAAATTTATTGGCGTAGAGTTGCTCATAGTATGTTCTTATAATAGTTTGTATTTCTTTGGGGTTACTTGTGATCTCTCCTCCTTCATTCATGATTTTATTTATTTGGGTCCTTTCTCTTTTCTTTTTGATAAGTTGGGCCAGGGGTTTATCAATTTTATTAATTCTTTCAAAGAACCAACTCCTAGTTTCATTGATTTGTTCTATTGTTTTTTTGGTTTCTATTTCATTGATTTCTGATCTGATCTTTATGATTTCTCTTCTCCTGCTGGGCTTAGGGTTTCTTTCTTGTTCTTTCTCCAGCTCCTTTAGGTGTAGGGTTAGGTTGTGTACCTGAGACCTTTCTTGTTTCTTGAGAAAGGCTTGTACCGCTATATATTTTCCTCTCAGGACTGCCTTTGTTGTGTCCCACAGATTTTGAACCGTTGTATTTTCATTATCATTTGTTTCCATGATTTTTTTCAATTCTTCTTTAATTTCCCGGTTGACCCATTCATTCTTTAGAAGGATGCTGTTTAGTCTCCATGTATTTGGGTTCTTTCCAAACTTCCTTTTGTGGTTGAGTTCTAGCTTTAGAGCATTGTGGTCTGAAAATATGCAGGGAATGATCCCAATCTTTTGATACCGGTTGAGTCCTGATTTAGGACCGAGGATGTGATCTATTCTGGAGAATGTTCCATGTGCACTAGAGAAGAATGTGTATTCTGTTGCTTTGGGATGAAATGTTCTGAATATATCTGTGATGTCCATCTGGTCCAGTGTGTCGTATAAGGCCTTTATTTCCTTGCTGATCTTTTGCTTGGATGATCTGTCCATTTCAGTGAGGGGAGTGTTAAAGTCCCCTACTATTATTGTATTATTGTTGATGTGTTTCTTTGACTTTGTTATTAATTGGTTTATATAGTTGGCTGCTCCCACGTTGGGGGCATAGATATTTAAAATTGTTAGATCTTCTTGTTGGACAGACCCTTTGAGTATGATATAGTGTCCTTCCTCATCTCTTATTATAGTCTTTGGCTTAAAATCTAATTGATCTGATATAAGGATTGCCACTCCTGCTTTCTTCTGATGTCCATTAGCATGGTAAATTCTTTTCCACCCCCTCACTTTAAATCTGGAGGTGTCTTCGGGCTTAAAATGAGTTTCTTGGAGGCAACATATAGATGGGTTTTGTTTTTGTATCCATTCTGATAGCCTGTGTCTTTTGACAGGGGCATTTAGCCCATTAACATTTAGGGTAACTATTGAGAGATATGAATTTAGTGCCATTGTATTGCCTGTAAGGTGACTGTTACTGTATATGGTCTCTGTTCCTTTCTGATCTACCACTTGTAGGCTCTCTCTTTGCTTAGAGGACCCCTTTCAATATGTCCTGTAGAGCCGGTTTGGTGTTTGCAAATTCTTTCAGTTTTTGTTTGTCCTGGAAGCTTTTAATCTCTCCTTCTATTTTCAATGATAGCCTGGCTGGATATAGTATTCTTGGCTGCATGTTTTTCTCGTTTAGTGCTCTGAAAATATCATGCCAGCTCTTTCTGGCCTGCCAGCTCTCTGTGGATAAGTCAGCTGCCAATCTAATATTTTTACCATTGTATGTGACAGACTTCTTTTCCCGGGCTGCTTTCAGGATTTTCTCTTTGTCACTGAGACTTGTAAATTTTACTATTAGGTGACGGGGTGTGGGCCTATTCTTATTGATTTTGAGGGGCGTTCTCTGAACCTCCTGAATTTTGATGCTCATTCCCTTTGCCATATTGGGGAAATTCTCCCCAATAATTCTCTCCAGTATACCTTCTGCTCCCCTCTCTCTTTCTTCTTCTTCTGGAATCCCAATTATTCTAATGTTGTTTCGTCTTATGGTGTCACTTATATCTCGAATTCTCCCCTCGTGGTCCAGTAGCTGTTTGCCCCTCTTTTGCTCAGCTTCTTTATTCTCTGTCATTTGGTCTTCTATATCACTAATTCTTTCTTCTGCCTCACTTATCCTAGCAGTGAGATCCTCCATTTTTGATTGCACCTCATTAATAGCTTTTTTGATTTCAACTTGGTTAGATTTTAGTTCTTTTATTTCTCCAGAAAGGGCTTTTATATCTCTCGAGAGGGTTTCTCTAATATCTTCCATGCCTTTTTCGAGCCCGGCTAGAACCTTGAGAATTGTCATTCTAAACTCTAGATCTGACATATTACCAATGTCTGTATTGATTAGGTCCCTAGCCTTCGGTACTGCCTCTTGTTCTTTTTTTTGTGTTGAATTTTTCCTTCTTGTCATTTTGTCCAGATAAGAGTATATGAAGGAGCAAGTAAAATAATAAAAGGGTGGCAACAACCCCAGGAAAATATGCTTTAACCAAATTAGAAGAGATCACAAATCGTGAGGGGAGAGAAAGGGGATAAAAAGAGTTTCAAAAAGGAAAAAAAAAAAAAAGAAAAAAGAAAAAAGAAAAAAAAAAGAAAAGAATTAAAAAAAAACAAATAAGTAAAATATAAAAAAGAAAAGAAATATATATTAGATAAACTGGTTAAAAAACGTTAAAAATGAAAAAGGTAAAAGTTAAAAAAAAATTATACCAGAAGGCGAGAAAAAAATCAAAAAATGAAAAAGAAAAAAATCAAATTAACTGCAAGACTAAAAAAAATCACAGGGAAAAAGCCATGAGTTCCGTGCTTTGCTTTCTCCTCCTCTGGAATTCTGCTGCTCTCCTTGGTATTGAAACCGCACTCCTTGGTAGGTGAACTTGGTCTTGGCTGGATTTCTTGATGATCTTCTGGGGAGGGGCCTGTTGTAGTGATTCTCAAGTGTCTTTGCCCCAGGCGGAATTGCACCGCCCTTATCAGGGGCTGGGGTGAGTAATCCGCTCGGGTTTGCTTTCAGGAGCTTTTGTTCCCTGAGCGCTTTCCGTAGAGTTCTGGAAGACGGGAATACAAATGGCGGCCTCCTGGTCTCCGGCCCGGAGGAGCCGAGAGCCCAGGGCCCCACTCCTCAGTGCGCCCTCAGAGAACAGCGCCCAGTTACTCCCGTCTGCCTGACCTCCGGGCGTGCTCCAAGCTCACCGAGCCTGCGACTTGTTAAAGGTAACCCCTAGCTGGGAGCTTACTGTCGGCTCTGTCTCTGTAGCCGGCTTTCCCGTTCCAATACCTGCAAGCTCTGCAACACTCAGACACCCCCGATCCTTCTGTGACACTGCGGGACCTGGGCCACGCTGACCCCCTGTGGGCTTCTCCCCGGTTTAGCCTCTGGAGTGATGTACCTCAGCGGAACAGACTTTTAAAAGTCCTGATTTTGTGCGCCGTTGCTCCGCCGCTTGCCGGGAGCTGGCCCCCCCCCCGGGGTCTATCTTCCCGTCGTTTTGGATTCACTTCTCCGCCGGTACTACCTTTCAGAAAGTGGTTGTTTTTCTGTTTCCAGAATTGCTGTTCTTCTTCTCTTCGATCTGCCGATGGATTTTCAGGTGTTTGCAATCTTTAGATAAGCTATCTAGCTGATCTCCGGCTAGCTGAAGTAGTCTCAGCCTGCTACTTCTCCGCCATCTTGACTCCTCCCCCTATATGTGGACTCTTAAAAAAAAAAAAGAACTCACAGAAACAGTGAGTAGAATAGTGTTTTCCAGGAGTTGGGTGTTGAGGAAAATGAGGAGAGGTTGGTAAAGGATCCAAAAATTCAGTTATAAGATGAATGAGATCTGAGGATCTGATGTATAACATGGTGACTATAGTTGATAATACTGTATTGCATAATTGAAATTTGCTACAACCATTGGACTTAAGTGTTCTGACCATCTAAAAAGGTAATATGTAAGGTGATTTATGCATTAATCAACTCAATGGTGGGAATCCTTTCACAATGTACACTTATATTGAATTATCATGATATAATTTTTAATATTTAAATATTTAACTTAACCTATCAATTATATCTTAATAAAGCTGAAAAACAGTAGATAAATCCATTATTATAATTAGAGACATCAACACTGTTATTTCCAAAACTGACAGATTAAGCAAAAAGATGGTAATGATATATACTTAAATTGAGCATCATCTTATTCAGTGGTATCTAACTGATATTCATAGAATACTTCATTTAATGATAGCAGAGTATAGATACTTTTCAAGCTTACATGAAACAATCACCAAAATAACCCACACTGTAGGCCACAAAACACATCATAACAAACTTAAAAACATAGATATGTGACAAAATGTGCTTTCAGATCACAATAGAATTAAACTTGAAATACATAAAATAAAGATAGCTGGAAAATCCCCAAGTATTTGGAGTCTAAATAACATATTTTTAAAAAGAGATTTATTTATTCATTTGAGAGAAAGAGACAGGGAGAGAGAGCAAGGAGAATGGCAGAGGGAGAGAAGCTTCAAGCAGACTCTCCTCTGAGTGTGGAGCTTAATGCAGGGCTCGACCCCATGCCCCATGAGGTCGCAACCTGAGCCAAAACCAAGAGTTGATCACTCAATCAACTGGGCTATCAGGCAACCCAACAACACACTTTTGAATATCACATGGTTCAAAGAAGTCTCAAGGAAAGCCAAAATATGTTGCACAAAATGAAAAATATAACTTAGCAAAATTACTGAAAGCCAGTGAAAGAGGTGCTCTGAGGAAAACTTATACTACTGAATGGATATATTAGAAAAGGAGAAAAATATAGGATTCATCATTTAATCTTCCACCTTAGGAAACTAGAGAAAGAAGAGCAATTTAAGCCTATGGCAAGCTGAATAAAATAAATAACAAAAAATTAAAGCAATAATCAATGAAACAGAAAAGAAGAAATCAATAGAGTAAATAAAAAACCCAAATTCTTTGAAAAGATCAATGAATTCATAAAGCACTATGTAAGCTAACCAAGAAAAAAAGAGAGAAGGGATAAATTATTAATATCAGAAATGAAAGCGGGACTACTATTATTGATCATTAAAAGGATAATAAAGTGATATTATATACAACTAATATGCCCACAACTGTAATAGCTTAAACTAAATGAACTAATTCCTTGAAAAACACAAATAACCAAGAAATATAGGGAGAAGCAGATAATTAGAACAGGCATCTATTACAGAAATTGAATAAAAAATTAATTATCTATAAAAGAAAACAACAGACCCAGGTGGTTTTACTAGTGAATTTCACTAAACTGAAGAAAACTTTTTTCTTATATATATTGGAGAAATTATACCAATTCTCTAATTTTTTTTCCAGAAAATAGAGAGGGAATTCTTCAATGCTGATTTTATAAGATTAGCATTAATGTAATACAAAACTAGATATAAACATTAAAAAAAGGAAAACTATAGACCAATATCTCTCATAAATTGAGATTTTGAAAAATCCTCACCTAAATATTAGCAAAATGGACCAAACAATGTATAAAAAGAATTATGCACAATGACCAAGTAAGATTTATTCCCATTATGCAAGGCACATTCAGCATTTGAAAATCAATTAATGTAACCCATCACATGAACAGTTAAAGAGGAAAAATCACTTGGTGATATCAATTGTTGCATGAAATGCATTAAAAAAAATCACCAATCACCAATTATTTATCCTAAAAACTTTGAGTATACTGGGAAGGGAGGGGAATTTTCTCAATTTGATAAGGTGTATCTAAAAAAAAAGATCTTATGTTAACATCATACTTAATGATGAGAAACAGGATGTTTTCTTCTTAAAAGGGGGGATATGGCAAGGATGCCCCCTCTCTTAACTCCTATTCAACATTATACTGGGACTCCCAGTAATTGCAACAAGACAAGAAAAGGAAATAAAAAGTGTACTGATTTGGAGAGGGAGGCAAGATGGCAGAAGAGTAGGGAAACTCATCTCATCTGTTCCCTTGAATTTAGCTAGATAACAAATCATTCTGAACACCTATGAATTCAGCCTGAGATGTAAAAAAGAATTGCTGCAATTCTACAAACAGAAAAGCAACTACTTTTTGCAAGGTAGGAAGTGTGGAGAAGTGAATCAAAGGGGATATAATGGAAGATAAATGGCGGGGGGGTGGGGGAGGAAGTCTCCATAAACTGGCTGCAGGAAAGTGATATAGACCCAGAGTGCAAAATCAGAATCTTTAGAAATCTCCCCCAGTGAGAAACACCCCTGTCTGAAAGGTGCTCAGGTGGTGAAGTGAGGCAGAATCATAGATGGGACAGCGTGGTCTCAGGATCCTTGGGTTCACAGAAAGAACAGGGGTGGCCTGAGCTGGCAGAGTTCCCAAGAATTGACCAGCAAGCCTGGGAGTGGACTCTCAGCTCAGTTTGCCATCAACTGCAAACTGGCATGATCAGGTGACTATTCTGGGAGCACAGCAAAGGGCAGAAACACAGGGACCCTTTGCCTTCTCCCAAAGAAGATTGGTACAGGCTCACACCACAGGAGTATGCAGAGTTTGGCACACACAAAAGTGAAGACTGCTTATCCTTCAGGGTTTACCAAAGATAGGGGATTGTAATTTTTTAGATCTGGGGCCAATTTTGTTTTCATTCTCTAAAGATGTGCAGGAAGACTTCAGGGAACAAAAGCCACATAGAACAATCAGAAACAGCTTACAATGAACCCAACCCTCTTGGTAAAAGCCAGTGTAACTCCACCAGGCAAAGACACGTGAGAATCAGCACATCAGGTCCCTCCCTGAGAAGATCAGTTGAAACAATATAGAGGAATACCAAGTTTACTGAGCACACAGGACTGCAAAACTCCAGCGCTAACGGAAAACAGAATATAGATTCAAGGTCTTTTTTTTCTTCATGATTCACTTATCTTTTAGTTAAAAATTTTCCTTTTCTATTTTCTTTTTTTCCTTTCCTTTTTTTTTTTTTAAAGATTTTATTTATTTATTTGACAGCAAAGAGTACAAGAGAGGACCAGCAGAAGGAGAGGGAGAAGCAGACTCCCCATTGAGCAGAGAGGTGTGCAGGGCTCAATCCGAGGACCCTGGGATCATAACCTGACCTGAAGGCAGGTGCTTAACCATCTCAACCACCCATGTGCCTCCTTTTTTCTTCTTTTCAATGAGTTTCTTGTTTTACCAACTTTTTGTTTTCATGTATTTTTTAAACCTTCATTGTTTTTTTAAAGATTTTATTTATTTATTTGACAGAGAGATCACAAGTAGGCAGAGAGGCAGGCAGAGAGAGGCGGGGAAGCAGGCTTCCCACTGAGCAGAGAGCCTGATGTGGGGCTCAATCCCAGGACCCTGAGGTCATGACCCAAGCTGAAGGCAGAGGCTTAACCCACTGAGCCACCCCGGTGCCCTATAAACTTTCATTTTTTACAGATAAATTCATTTTTTGTTTCTTTTCACTGTATTCAATTTTATTTTATATTTCCATATATATAAGTTTTGCTTTCTTTACAATTTTGGGATTTGGTATCATCTAAAAAACAGACCAAAATACACCCAGGACAAAGTGTATCAACCTATTTTTTGTCCACCTAGGAGATTACATACACCCCAATTTTTGTCCTTTTTCTTTTCTTTTTTTGATTTCTGACCTCTTCAGATTTGTCTAATATGTAATCTGCTTGGGTCATGGTTGACATTTTTTATTTTGTTCTCTCCTTCATCCATTCTTTTCTGCAAAATGACTAGAGAGAGGAATTCACAACAAAAGAAAGAACCGGAAGTAGTACTCTGTCACAGATTTAATTGATATGGGTATAAGTAAAATGTCAGAGCTGAAATTTAAGATAACAATTATAAAGTTATTAGCTGGCTTGAAAAAAACATAAAAGACACTAGAGAATCTCATAGTGCAGAAATAAAATCGAATCAGGGCAAAATTAAAAATGCCTTAACTGAGACACAGTCTAAATTGGATGCTCTAACAGCTAAAGTAAGTGAGGCAGAAGAAAGAGTCAATATCATAGAAGACAAGTTGATGGAAAAGAAGGAAGCTGAGGAAAAGAGAAAAACAACTAATGGACCATGGTTGTGGGAGGGTTTTGAGAAATCAGTAATACCATAAAGTGAAACAATATTAGAATTATTGGGGTTCCTGGGGAAAAAGAAAGAGAGAGAGGGACAGAAGATATATTTGAGCAAATTGTAGTTGAGAACTTCCCAATCTGGGGAAGGAAACAGGCATTCAAGTCCAAGAGGTAGAGAGGACTCTTCTCAAAAAATCAATAAAAATAGATCAATACCCTGATATATAATAAGGAAACTTGCAAATTTCAGAGATGAAGAGAAAATCCTGAAAGCAGCTCAAGACAAGAAGTTCTTAGCCTCCAGGGATAAAAACATTAGGCTGGTAGCAGACCTATCCACAGATACCTGGCAGGCTAGAAGGGATGACATGGTATCTTCAGGGTACATGAGAAAAACATGCAACCATGAATACTTTATCCAGCAAGGCTATCATCCAAAATGGAAGAAGAGATAAAGAGCTCTCAGGACAAACAGAAACTAAGTGAATTTGTTATCACTAAACCAGACCTGCATGAAGTATTAAAGGGGATTATGTAAACAAAGAGAGAGCCCAAAGGTAACAGATGAGAAAGAAAGAGACAATCTACAGAAACAGGGACTTTACAGTGGCACTAAATTCATATCTTTCAATAGTTATTCTGAATCAAATGGTCTAAATGCCTCAGTCAAAAGACACAGGGTATCAGATTGGATAAAAAGAGCAAGACCTACCCATATGCTGTCTTCAAAAGACTCATTTCAGACCTAAAGATGTTCCAGATTGAACGTGAGCGATTGGAGAATAACTTAACATTTTAACAGACATCAAAAGAAAGCTGGGGTAGCAGTCCTCATATCAAACAAATTCAAATTTAAACCAAAGACTAGAGTAATGGATGAAGAGGGACACAATATCATACTTAGAGGGTCTATCCAAGAAGAAGATTTAACAATTATAAATATTTATCTCTTATTTTGGGAGCACCCGATTATATAAACCAATTAATAACCAAATTAAAGAGAACAGTAATAGCAGGGAACTTAAACACCACGCTCACTGCAATAGACAGATCATCTAAGCAAAAGATCAACAAGGAAACAAGGGCTTTGAATGACACACTGAACCAAATGGACTTAACAGATATATACAGAGTATTCCATCCTAAAGCAAGAGAATACCGAATCCTCTCAAGTGCACATGGAACATTCCCCAGAATAGTTCACATACTGGGTCACAAATCAGGTCTCAACTGATACAAAAATATTCAGATCATTCCCTACATATTTTCAGACAACAATGCTTTGAAATTTGGACTCAGTCATAAGAGGAAGCTTGGAAGGAACTCAAGCACTTGGAGGTTAAAGAACATCCTACTAAAGAATGAATGGATCAATGAGGAAATTAAAGAAGAGTTTTAAAAATTCATGGAAGCAAATGAAAATGAAAACACAACCATTCAAAACCTTTGGCATATGGCAAAGGCTGTCTCAAGAGGGACATAAATAGCAATACAAGCCTTTCTCAAGAAATTAAAAAAGTGTCTGGGTGGCTCATATGCTAAGCGTCTGCCTTCAGGTCGGGTCATGATCTCAGGGTCCTGGGATCAAGCCCTGCACTGGGTGAGCCAGCTTCTCTTTCTCCCTCTGCCTGCTGCTTCCCCTACTTTTGCTCTCTCTCTCTCTGTCAAATAAATAAATAAAATCTTTTAAAAATAATTAAAAAAAGAAATTAGAAAAGTCTCGATACACAGGCTAACCTTACATCTAAAGGAGCTAGAAATAGAACAGCAAATAAAGCCTAAACCAAGCAGGAGAAGAGAAATAAAGTTGAGAGCAGAAATCAATGAAATAGAAACCAAAAGAAGAATAGAACAGATCAATGAAACTAGAAGTTGGTTCTTTGAAAGAATTAATAAGATCAACAACCCCCTAGTTAGACTTATCAAAAAGAGAAAGGACCCAAATTAATAAAATCATGAATGAAAGAGAAGAGATCATGACAAACACCAGGAAATATAAATAATCCTAAAAACATATGATGAGCAACTATATGCCAGCAAATTAGGCAATCTAGAAGAAATGGATGCATTTCTGGAAATTTATAAATAACCAAAACTGAAACAGGAAGAAATAGAAAACCTGAATGGACCTATAACCAGCAAGCAAATTGGAACAGTACTCAAAAATCTCCCAAAAAGCAATAGTCCAGGGCCAGATGGCTTTCCACAGTCAATTCTACAAAACATTTAAGAAGAACTAATACCTGTTCTTCTGAAGCTGTTTCAAAAAATAGAAATGGAAGGAAAATTTCCAAACTCATTCTATGAGGCCAACATTACCTTGATCCCAAAACCAGACAAAGATTCCATAGAAAAGGAGAATTACAGATCAATATTCCTGATAAACATGTATTTGAAAATTCTCAAGATACTAGCCATAGGATCCAACAGTACATTGAAAAGATTATTCACCATGACCAAGTGGAATTTACTCCTGGGCTGCAAGGGTTGTTCAATGTTTGCAAATCAATCAATGTGATACATCACATTAATAAAAGAAAGGACAAGAAACATGATCCTCTGAATAGATGCAGAAAAAAACATTTGACAAAGTACAGTATCCTTTCTTGATTAAAGCTCTCCATAGTGTAAGGATGGAGGGAACATAACTCAGTATCATAAAAGTCATCTATGAAAAGCCTACAGCAAATACCATTCTTTTTTTTTTTAAGATTTTATTTATTTATTTGACAGAGAGAGAGAGATAAAAAATAGGCAGAGAGGTAGGCAGAGAAAGAAGGGGATGCAGAGCTGAGCAGAGAGCCCAAAGCAGGGCTTGATCCTAGGACCCTGAGATCATGACCTGAGCCGAACGCATAGGCTTAACCCACTGAGCCACCCAGGCGCCCCAGCAAATACGATTCTAAATGGGGAAAAACTGAAAGCATTTCTCCTAAGGTCAGGAACATGGCAGGGATGCCCACTCTCACCACTGTTATTCAACATAGCACTAGTCCTAGTGTCAGCAATCAGACAACAGAAAGAAACAAAAGGCGTTCAAGTTAGCAAAGAAGTCAAACTCTCTCTCTTTGCAGATGACATGATACTCTATGTGGAAAACCCAAAACATTCCACCCCCAAATTGCTTGAACTCATATAGCAATTCAGCAAAATGGCAGGATATAAACAATGTACAGAATTCAGTTGCATTTCTATACACTAACAATGAGACAGAAGAAAGAGAAATTAAAGAATCAATCCTATTTACATCAAAAACCATGAAATACCAAGGAATAAACCCAAGCCACGAGGAAAAGTGTGTATACTCTAAAATCTACAGAACACTTATGAAAGACATCAAGGAAGACACAAAGAAATGGAGAATAATTCCATACTCATGAACGGAAAGAATAAATAGTCTTAAAATGTCTATGTTACCCAGAGCAATCTACATATTCAATGCTATCTCTATCAAAATACCATCAACATTTTTCACAGAGCTGGAACAAATAACCCTAAAATTTGTATGGAATCAGAAAAAGCCTGAATAGCCAGAGGAATGTTGAAGAAAAAAATCAAAGCTGGTGGCATCACAATGCCAGACTTCAAGCTCTATTACAAAGTTGTAACCATCAAGACAGTGTGGTATTGGAACAAAAATAGACACATTGATCAATGGAACAGAATAGAGAACCCAGAAATGGACCCTTAACTCTATGGCTAAATAATCTTTGACAAAATAGGACACAATATCCAATGAAAAAAAGAGAGTCTCTTCAACAAATGGTATTGGGAAAACTGAACAGCAACAAGCAGAAGAATGAAACTGGACGACTTTGGTACACCACACACAAAAATAAATTCAAAATGGATGAAAGACCTAAAACTGAGACGATAATCTATCAAAAAATCCTAGACGAGGGGCGCCTGGGTGCCTCAGTGGGTTAAAGCCTCTGCCTTCGGCTCAGGTCATGATCCCAGGGTCCTGGGATCGAGCCCTGCGTCAGGCTCTCTGCTCAGCTGGGAGCCTGCTTCCTCCTCTCTCTCTCCGCTTGCCTCTCTGCCTACTTGTAATCTCTGTTTGTCAAATAAATAAATAAAATCTTAAAAAAAAAAAAATCCTAGACAAGAACACAGGCAGCAACCTCTGACCTGGGCTGCAGCAAATTCTTGCTAGCCATATCTCTAAAGGCAGGGGAAAGAAAAGTGAACATGAACTATTGGGACTTCATCAAGATAAAAACTTCTGCACAGCATAGGAAATGGTCAACAAAACTAAAAGACAACCTACCAAATGGGAGATGATATTTGCAAATTACATATCAGATAAAGGGTTAGTATCCAAGATCTATAAGGAACTTCTCAAATTCAACAACCAAAAAACAAATAGTCCAGTCAAAAAATGGGTGGAAGACATGAACAGATATTTCTCCAAAGAAGACATACAAATGGCCAACATGAAAAATGCTCCAAATCCCTTGGCATCAGAGAAATACAAATCAAAACCAGAATGAGGTAACACCTCATACCAGTCAGAATGGCTAAAATTAACAAGACAAGAAGCAACAAATGTTGGAGAGGATGTGGAGAACCGGGAATCATCCTACACTGTTGGTGGAATACAAGCTGGTGAAGCCACTCTGGAGAACAGTATGGAGGTTCCTCAAGAAGTTAAAAATAGAGCTACCCTACCACCTAGCACTTGCACTACTGGATATTTACCCTACAGATACAGAGGTAGTGAAATGAAGGGCCACATGCACCCCAAAGTTCATAGCAGCAATGTCCACAATAGCCAAACTATGGAAAGGGCTGAGATGTCCGTGGACAGAAGAATAGATAAAGAATGTGTGGTATATATATATACACACACAATGGAATATTACTTAGCCATCAGAAAGGATGAATACTTAGATTTACATCAATGTGTATGTAATTGGAGGGTATTAGACTTCTTAGGCTAAGCAAAAGAAGTCAAACAGAGAAAGGCAATTATCATATGGTTTCACTCATATAGGGGATATAAGAAACAGGGCAGAGGACCATAGGGGAAGGGAGGGAAAACTGAATGTGAAGTCATCAGAGAGGGAGAAAAATCACGAGATACTCTTAACTATAGGACACATATTGAGGGTTGCTGGAGGGGAGGTGGGTGGGGCTGTGGGGGTAACTGGGTAATGGGCATTAAGGAGAGCACTAGGTGATGTAATGCGGTGGTGGGTACTAGGTGTTACATGCACTGGTAAATTATTGAACATGACATCTGGAGCTAATGATGTACTATATGTTGGCTAATTGAATTAAAGAAATGTATATTTTTGAGGAAGAAAGAAAGAAAACTGTGGTTGTTTGCATATGACAGGATTACCTATGTAGAAAATCATAAAGAATAAACAAAAAAAATCTTCTGGAACTGATACTCAAAGCAAGCTGACAAGATAGAATAATAACATACGGAATTTAATTGCTTTCCTTGATGCCAGCAATGAAAAACTAGAACTTGAAATTGAAATCCAAACAACTTTTACTTTAACAAGAAAGATATGAAATTTTATAAATTTCACACAGCAACAATAATAACATGTTTCTAAAGGTTAGGTGGAAAACAGAAGACCGAGATTATCCAACACAGCAGTGGAGAGGAAGAACAGCGTTGGTGGGCTGGTCCCACATGACTTTGACTTGTTATAAGGCTGTAGTAATCATGACACAATGATTTTTGCCAAAAAGAATAGACATATAGATCAGTGGAATAAAATGAAAAGCTCCACAATACACTCATGCAAATATAGTGAATCGATCTTAGATAAATAGGCAAGGAGAATTTAACTGAGAAAGGATAGTCTTTTCAACAAATATTGTTCTAACAATTGAATCTCCATACATAAAAGGAAAAGGAAAAGAAAAAAATACTGAAAAAAAGGAAAATAAAGAATCTAGACAAAGACATTATTTCTTTTATAAAAAGTAACTCAAAATGGATCATACAGACCTAACTAGAAGGGTTTATGATGAGTTATTAAATATAACATCAAAACTGCTTTTAATGAAGGGAAAAAAAAACCCTGATAAATTGGATTGTAATAAAATTAAAAACTCCTGCTCTGTGGCAAACAATTTTTAAAAGGAGGGAAAGAAAAGCAACAGACTGGGATGAAAAATTTGGAAAAAACATTGACTAATAAAGGACTTGTCTCTAAATATACAAAGAGCTCTTGAAACTCAAATATAAGAAAATAGGAAGCCCAATTAAAAAGTTGGGCAAAAGATCTGAACAGACATCTCACTGAAGAGATGGCAAATAGGAATATATAAAGATGCTCAACATTATTATTTATGGGGAAATTGCAAATTAAAACAACAACATATCATTATAAAACAAATAGAATGACTGAAATCCAGAAAATTGGCAATACCAAACATTGTCTAGGATACCAAACAATAGTAACTTCAATTCATTGCAGGTGGGAACCCAAAATGGTACAATGCCTTTGAAAGACAAGTCTAGCAACTCTTCCAAATGTAAACATAGTCTACTCATATGATCTAGAAATTGCACCCTAGTGTTTACCCAATTGATCTGAAAAGTTATGCCCACAGAAAAAAAACTATATGTAAATGTCTATATAGCTTTATTCGTAACCCAAAACTGGAAGGAATGAAGATGGCCTTCAGTAGGTGAATGAAAAAATAAATTGATACATTAGTACCACAGAATTTTACTACATTATTCACTGATAAGAATCAACGAAGAATCAAGCCATGGAAAGACAGGAGAACTTTTTTTTTTTAAAGATTTTGTTTATTTGTCTGACAGAGATCACAAGTAGGCAGAGAAGCGAGCAGAGAGAGAGGGGGAAGCAGGCTCCCTGCTGAGCAGAGAGCCCGACGCAGGGCTCGATCCCAGGACCCTGGGACCATGACCCGAGCCAAAGGCAGAGGCCCTAACCCACTGAGCCACCCAGGCACCCCAGACAGGAGAACTTTTAATGTATGTAGGTAAGTAAGAGAATTCAGTCTTAAATATTTAGAACAATTCAGGCAAGAATGCCGAAATACATTGGATATTTGTGGAAGAGACATGCAGCTTGATGTATGGAGTAGACACAAAGTGAGATGATTTGTATTTCACATTTATATCCATCACAGGTCACAATTCAGAGGAGATATGAACAACCAAGTTGGACAAGATGACTTATGTGGTAATAGTCAGTCAGCCTCTACTCAGCTACCTCTGTGCTTATACAATAGGCCCACAGTTGGAGTGGTGGCAGAGATGAAAGCCAGAGATTCATAGCATGGGCTTCCTCTCACCTGGGTTTATTTTGCTATTACTGCAAATGGAGTTTTGATGTGTCAGAAAGAGAATAAAGCTGAGTCCCCATTTGGTCTTACATGTAAAGAGACCATTTGGTGGCAAATTTACTTTAATACGGCCTCTTACTCTAGAAAGAGAAGTGATTCATGCTTCTCAGGACTAATACTTTCTTTTTTCCTTTTTCTTTAAGGAGAGAGAGGGAGAAGAATTTCAGTGGAGGGGCAGAGGGAGAGGAAGAGAGAGAATCCCAAAGAGGCTCCCTACCCAGTGCGGAGCCTGATGTGGGGATTGACCTCACAACCCTGAGATCATGACCTGGGCCGAAACCAAGAGATGGATGCTTAACTGACCAAGCCATCCAGGTGCCCCAGAACTAATATATATTCTAAATATAAATTTGCCTTTCTTTTCCGCTCTATAGCCCCTCTGATGATACCACTTCCCAAAGGTTCAGAGAGAGTCTGATTTATAGACATGACATTCTAGACATTCACTCATAACATTAAGACTAAGGGACCCACTCACTGTATAAAAGTTGTGTTACTGAGCGTAAAAGCATTAGATTTCATGGTCCTACCACATATTTCACCATCTACAAGCTGCCAGTCTGACAGAGCATAGAAATGGAAATTTCATGATTCGGCTAATGTGATTGCTTGGAGAAAAGCCTCTGTAAAGTTGGGATGCTGTCCTTTAAGTAGTGTTATGGAATTTAAAATAACTTCCATTAAGTAATAATATAATCGGTGGTAGAATACCTGGGTTCAGCAACCAAGGAATAGAAGCTGGAATGACTCTGCTAACTCATTATTTTCATTGACTCATTAGAGCATGTGTGCTTTCTTCCTTACAACTTTAGGCTGTGTGGGTCCAGAGATCCTGATTCCTAAATGAAGTATACCTTAATCCAAGAACCAAGAAAGGGTTGAATTAAACTTAAAGCTACTTACCACTAGCTCAATTTTGGCTCCTTATAATGTTGGGCAAACAGGCAAAGAATGGAATTACTTTACTAATAGATTGATCTCTGTCATCATTATGAAATAGAGTCACAGCTACACATTACGACTAAGGAGGAATCGTCTTTAGAAGGTCCCTGATGTGACCCACCGAGATTTTACTTAGTGTTCCCACATCCAATTTCCACAGTGAAGAGATCAAGATTATAGCAACCACATTCTGGTAAGAGCATGTTAACAGAGGCTCAAATCCCTTTTCAATGAAAGTCTGAGTCACCTACCAAGTCAAGACATCTGATCTGGCAGAAATGCTAGAGAGACCATAGGGCATCTAGAATGGGTGGTAGAGAAGAGACATAATATTAATTATTTTGACCTTGAGACCGACTTAAGACATGAGCTAGCCATTGTCTCACTAACTAAGTACCACCCCACCCCCCAGTTATTTTGAACAATCAGAATTTTGGAGAAGCTGTGACATGATAGCATATACTCACTGTCAGTAACAAATGGATTTAAGCATGAAAGGGGTGGACGGTAGCAGGAAGTGTGAGTACCTGTCATGTTTCACCCAGACCCCTTGGATCCTTTCCACAGACTCTGTGTGTCTGTTCTCCAGTTTCTGCATGCTTCACTTTTAACAGTTCACATCTACAAACTTCTTTAGAGGGACATCTTTAGGTTACCGAACCTGCTTCATCTGATGCCCCCGGAGCCAGAAGTGCCTGGCAGCTCAGCTCTCCTTACAGTCTGTTAATGACTGACTGGCATATGAGGATGAGAGCCCAGCTCCCATGCATCCAGATGGGACAACTCCACACTGATGCTTATTCTCTGAAGTCTCCCTTGGCTTCTTTTCCTTTCCTTTCCTGCTTTTCTTATTCCCTACCAAGTACAAAGTTTTTTTTATAGGAGCGTTTTCTTAATAAATCACTTGCATAAGAATTCTTATCACAGGATCTACTTCTGGGGAATCTGACCTAAGATTATGAGAACTTTTCATAAAATATACTGGGACTGCTGAATACATTTAGGGGATAATAAAATTATGTCTACACTTCTCACCATACACAAGAATAAATTTCAAGTAGATTAAAGAGCTAACAATAGCATTAAAAATACAGGAAAGTCTATTCTATGATTTTGAGATAGCAGGCTTTTCTGAACATGGCATGAAACCACTATAAAAAGTAGGGAATGTAATGATGAACTAATGTAAGGTTTTCTGATGAACAGAAGATGTTCTATATTAAAAAGATGAAAGACAGACTGAAAAAATGTTTACAGCATATTTAACACAGAGTTATATAAATTATATACAAAAGAACTTAAAGGTAAAAAAGTCAAACCAAATAACTCAAAGAGAAAAATGAGAAAAAAGACTATGTGAAAGAAATTCACAGATGGAATGTACTTAAGCGTACTAGTAAAAAAAAACTGTAAGTTAAAATTAAATATAATCTGTGGAATAAATTAAAATAGGGTATTGGAAAAATTTATGATTGGCAAAAGTATGTGAAAATGAGTATCTTATATCCACCTTTGGATAGAGAGAATTTTGTCAGTATTTACTGATATTTTATTATAATTTTTTCTACTGGTATTTTAAATTTTACTGGTATTTTACACTTCAGGAAGACATTTTGTAAGAATTTATCCTGCAATAGTACTTGCAGAAGTGAAAAGATAGATAAACACACACACATACTCTGTAAAATCAACTGGAAATTAGTTAAATGGAGTGTTGAACAACTAATGAGATAATTTGAAGTTTCCTTAATTGAGAAAACATTGAAAAATTGTAGCCATCAAAAGAATGATGTGATTTACATGTGTTGGCATTGAAAGGACATTGACGTGTGGGTAAAAAATAAGCACATTTCAGAAAAATGTGTGGTATTTGGCTACATTTGTGTACTTCCACCATCAACAAATCTCTTTGTACACGTGTGTGTGTGTGTGTGTGTGTGTGTGCTTACACATATATGACTAGTTTACTAACTTCTGAGTTGGTGGATGTTTCTATCCTTGGTCACTTATCTCTGTTCCATAGTTCATTTACAATCACTCACTACACGTTTGTGATAGCCAGTGTCCATTGCCTTGTAATTGTAGGAGGTGAGAGTATAGGTTTTGTAGCCAGCTCTATTAGAATGACAGCTTCACCATCTGAGAGCATTGACCTTGGGCAAGTTCTTCAACTCCCTAAGCTTCAATGACCTCCTTTGTTAAAAGTGGATAAGAACAATATCTGTACTTTAGTGAGGTGAAATAAATAAGAAATATGGTAAGAGCTGCTTGCAAATTGCCCACTAAAGCCAGCTGTTATTTATCATCCCTACAGAGATACATTCCTCTGAATTCAGTGGCTAAAGGAGGGGAATTCTGAATGAACTCTTATGGTTCCCAAACGTTTCTGAGGGAATATAAAAATAGAAGGCATCTTCTTCTAAAATATCTTCTCTAGGTAGCACACAAACTTCAGAATAGTTTAATTCAAAAGTCCTAAAGGATGTCAAAACACAACTGGTCCTCCATTACTGTCTTTTTGGTCTCCCATATTCTTTAGCAAAATCTCTTTCATTTTATTATAGAAGCACAGGTTTTTTGAGGGGAGAGTGTTTTTCTTTCTTTTTCTTAAAAAATCAAAAATTTGCAACCAAATACCATATGAAAAGAAATAAGTATATGTTGAAACAACGGAGTATAGAATAATAAACCAGAAGCATAGAGTAAAACATCACCAGCAGAAAAACCAAACTGAATATCCAGGCAAGTCAATGATTTTGAATCACATAAATTGTGTAAAACCTCCACATGATAATAGTTCAGGATTTAAGGTTAATTACTGAAATTGCATTGCCACTGACTTCCTTCACGAAGTTATGGCATATATTATTTTCAGCAACCATATAATCTGGTTAAATACTTCAGAAAGCAAAATAAAGATAAAGAAGAATGGCACTGATTTGGGAAAGACCTGTATGCCCTTGACCCAGAGCTCACTCCTACTCATTTTCTTCCTCTCCCAACAAGGGTGATGATGCTTCCATTTAGAGGATTTTTATGAAGAGTAGAGATAAATTAAATAGTAATCACCAAAGTGCCTGGGAACACAGTAAGCACCCAACAAAGGGTATCTAATGATCTGGAAATTGTATAACTATTTTGACACATAGTTTTTCCTCCAGAGACAAAAATTGTTAGAGTGAGCAAAAATAAAATCCCAGAATGCAGGTTTATGCAAACTCTTGAGGTCACCTAAGAAATATATTATTTTTAGAGTCTTGGGCCAGACTCTTCAGCAATCTTTTTTTAAGTATCTTAAGGGCTCAGAAATTTCTGACTTAACGAGAATCTCAGTGAGCCTTGGAATCTACCTCCGTTTCGCTTTGATCAGGAATCTAGTCTTACTCATTTCCCCCAGGCTCACCTATCTCCTACTTTGTGTCTTCTCATCTCTTGGGTAAATATCATCAGGGTTTTGCCTTCTGTGGTATATTATTTCCCCAATTGTCATTAGAGAAATCATTGCCTAAAAATTTCCTTTATTCAAGTGTTTCTGTGTTTCTCCAGAGGGTGTCCCACATGTGTTTGCAAACAAATTTTATCAGGTGCCTTGTTATAGCTGCTGGCATTCTTTCCCTTCTTTCTTGAAGCCCTAATTGGCTTGGTACTCACTTATCTCTCTGACCTCACAATGTCCCTTCCCCTTGTGGCAATTCTTGAAGGACACTGGATGTCTGCCAGCCAATACTGTTGCCACTTGCAATTCCATGTCTTGACCATCCTATATTTATGCAATACTTCCTTAAAACCAAACACAAGCATTTATTTCTCCTAAACCCTACCTCTTTACATTTGATCATTTTTTCTAACTTCAAAAGAAATTTCTGGATCATTATTTCATCATCCAGTGTCTTCAGTATCTTTCCATATTTGTAGTACCTGAAGGAATGTATAAAGTACTTGTCATATGTCCATTCAAGTCAATGGCCCATGTGGCTGGCGTATGGTTTCTCCTCTGGTCCTCTGGTGTCTTAACATTTTCCTAGACAGATTAAGCACCTGTATTCCTGTTGTACTTCAAACACAGGCTAGATCCTAAATCTTCGATGATGAAGAATGTGTGGAAGTTATGTTAGGCAATAGACAGGTTGGTATCCTTGCTTGAAGGTGTTTGGTAAATATTAGTTAAACAAGCAGAAAATGCAGTTGGTTGGACCAGGTGTCTTTTAAGATCTTAAGAATTGACCAAATAAAACAAGCTATAATGTGACATTGTTTTCAGTTAGGGTCATCATAACTATGAAATGCTCTAAATAATTAATAAGTAAATGCCAGTTTAAAATTTGGACACAAAAAACACATGCTATAATTTAAACAAATTTGTTTTGTTGCACTTTGTGTGATTTTCCTTTAATTGGTCACCTAAGAAATTTGATATTGTTTTCAGAGGCTTAGGTCAGACTCTTCAGCAATCTTTTTTCTAAGTATCTCAGAAATAAGACTTTATCATTTCATATTTGTAATATCTGAAGGAATGTATAAGAAAAAAAAAAAAAAACAAGTACAGGGGCACCTGGGTGGCTCAGGGGGTTAAAGCCTCTGCCTTCGGCTCAGGTCATGATCCCAGGGTCCTGGGTTCGAGCCCCGCATCGGGCTCTCTGCTCTGCGGGGAGCCTGCTTCCTCCTCTCTCTCTGCTTGCCTCTCTGCCTACTTGTGATCTCTGTCAGATAAATAAAGAAAAAATCTTTAAAAACAAAACAAAACAAAAAAACAAGTACATTAATTCCCTGTTGTAAACAATTATGAGGAATATAATTAACAAAGAGGAAAAGATAAATCTTATCAAACAGGAAGAAAAAATTAAACTGCAGGAGATTAAAACAGAATCCTGAAGTTGGAAATAGGTCTGAACCAAGGCCTCTGTAGAAATTTTTCTGAAGATAGTAATTAAACAGTATACAACAAATTGATAATATAGGTCTTTTTGTGCAAAAGTTTAAACTCTGTTTTGGTTCTCCCTCCACTGCCTTTTCCTATGAAAGCCACAACCTTTTAGGTTTTAGGTACACATTTTCCCATGTATAAAATCATTTTTCAAGCTGGTGTATTGAAATCTTTTGAAAATAAAAGACCTCTTAGATCTGCTAAAACACATTTACTAATACACTCTTTGCTTAAATTTTAAAAAGCTATTTTTTATTCCAAACATTCTGTTGTATTTCCCAATATTTAGTGTTATTATTTGCAGTCAAAACTTTGTCATCAACTGGAAATTAACATTTTGGAAGACAGTAGAAAGATTCAGAACAGTGCAAATTCATTTGAGAGGGAATTCTAGGGTTAATGTTGGATTGTGGTGAAGGATTTCTCATACTTGCACTCATATACAACACTGTTTCTTTTCCTACCATTAACATGCTGATTTTTCTCTTTTTACTCTTACTCCGTGGCTTGCACCACACTTATGATTTCACTTCTGATGTTATACTGGGGGAAGTGCTAAAAGTCAGATGAAAATTGCATTAGGCTAAGGCTAAGATGCTAATTTTATATTGTGTTGAGCAAGCACTCTGAGTGCAGGGAGGAACTTGTAACACAAGAGAGCACAAAATGTGAGACCCAGCAGGAGATAATGTGCCTCTCACATGCCTGAGAAGCACAAAGTGGGAAGTACAGAGACCATGAGGATTAAGTTGCACAACTCAACCTTCTTCCAGAATGAAGATTTCTCTGGAAACTTGGAATTGGAAATAGTTGCATTTCCTAAACCAAAAGTGTTTACTTCATGAAGAACATCGCTGAGGAAATATGAAGCCGAAGAGCATCTACAAATCTATTTTTACCCAATTAATGGCAACTCAATAAGGGAAGCTTTGATTTTGTTACTCAGGCAAGAAGGGGAGCTCAGAAAGAGCCACATCATCCCAGTCAGCAGCATCTTGGAAAGAAGAGCCACTGTCCAAGGCATTTGTAATTTTCATTGCTCATCTTTCTGTGTCTGTATTTAGAAGTTCATGCACAGTTGCATACCTTGGCTGCATTTTTAATTGTACCTACCAGGGTCTGTAAACCGTGAAATTTCTAAAATATTTCACTATAATCTTTTTTTAATCAGTTCCTTCAAACTTTTATTTCTGAACAATATAATTATGTTTTTTTTGCAGTAAACCACAGCCTTATGAGGTATCTGCTGATTTAAAAAAAATCCTGAATATTGTTTTCCCAAACAAGTATTTTCTGATGACTTAAGCAGAAGTGGTCATTAATCATATATAATTGGACAAGTACACTAGTCCATAGTCAGCATTTGAAAAGAACAATATAAAATCTGAAGCAATTTACTGTCTTTTTTCCTTAGTGAAAATATAATGGAAAGGTACACTACTCATTATAAAGTTGTTTAGATGTTTTGAAGTTCTTTAGATATATTAGTTTTTTCTTTCAAGAGAAGAAAAGTAATCAAATGTTGTGATAACATAATAGTAAAAGGAAAACAGAAAAATAATAGTGAGTTTACAGACTTATCCTATATTCTAGAATCTAATACTCATTCATCATCATTACTGATGGTAAAATCCAATCTTCACTGTAACAGTGGAAACATGATTGTATCACTCTTCTCTCTCATTTTCATGAAGGAGAACTCTGGCCGTGGAGGCAGTTGGCCAGACCCCACAAAAAATGAAGAGGTTGCTCCAATCATATTTCCTGGATTCTCTACTTACCCTGTTATTTTGATGTAATTCTATTTTCCCCATCCTTCATGTTTTCATGTGTCCAAACTTGATTCAGGAAAGGTCTTAAATCCAATATTGATCAAAGTGTGAATGACCAATGAGAGTGAAGTAAAACAAATCTTGGTACAGAAATGTTCATTTTTCTTTGTTTTCAAATGTTTCCTGGAGAAGAAAGATAAAGAAAAGAGCTTAGATGGTTTAAATAAAAACAGTTTCTTGAGAAAACAGAAAACAACAAGTGTTGGATTTGATCTGGAGAAATTGTGTACTGTGCACATTGTTTGTTGGAATGTAAAATGGTGTAGCTGCTTTGGAAAACAGTATGATGGTTCCTCACAAAATTAAACAGAATTAGCATTTGATCTAGTAATTCTACTTCTGCATTTATATACAAAATTTTTGGAAGCAGGAACAAATAAAAATATATACATAAAAGAAAAGTAGTTGTGTTAGTTAATCTATAATGGAGGCCAACAATTAGAAAATGAACAATTTGGAAAATGTATTAGGGATATAAACTTTATGTTAAATTCCAAAAAAATACAAAATATTGGAAAAATGAGAAGTGTAGAAGAATGGCTTTGTAGGTGAGGAACAGTCTTACATAAGTTTTCTTTCACCTTTTCATGAATGATGCAACAGAGCTTCTCGAAGGGCAGTCCCCAAAACAGCAGCAACATCAGCACACTTTGAAAACCTGACAGAAATTCAAATTTCCACATTTTTGGCTACATCCACTAAGAGGCCAAGCAGTCTAAATTTTCAGAAGCTCTTCAGGTTATTCTGATATACACTGACATTCTAGAACCACACGTATAGATATAATGCATAGGTAAATACATTTCAGTTTGGAATCCTGGGAGCACTTGTTATCTGTGACTGTGGAGAAATTATATAATTCAAAGGGTGTTAGTATTCTCCAACATAAAATGAAAATAGTAATAAAGACTATCTTCAAGGTTATATGAGATACTGAATTGGTGATAGATTATAAAATGGGCCTTTCCTGTTGTCTCAATAAAGGGCTAGAAGGGTTGCTAATATGTCTAAGCAGGAATTTCTAAAGTGCAGTGGAAATGATCCAACAATAATCAACTGACTACTCCAAGGGAGAAGATTTAAAATCATAAATGCAATGTTTAGCACAATTTGTAGAATAGAGAAAGTGCAGTGTTCTAAGGTTTTTCTCTTTCCATCCTTCTAAGTGAGAAGTGTCTGCTTCCCTCCCCATAAGCCAAGAAAAAGAGTGCCAAGAAAACCCCTCTGCTAGAGACTGAAAGTCTTTAAAAGAAGCTAAGCTTTTTAATCACATGTGTGCTAAGCTCCCATTTGAGCACAGTCATGTGGGCAGAACAAGGCAAAAGAATTCTTGTGAAGACCTGCTATTATTTGTCTCTAGGATTTGAGACCATAGGTATATATAGATTCTGAGGTGTTATTTTCCATGTGGGACATTTTGAAGTCAGCATTCTGGTTGGGACAGCTCCAAATTGTAAGACAAGGAAGAGGAGTTAGCATTTGCACTTCCAGCTGCACTTCCTCTGTTTTGTCAAACAAAGACACCTACATTTTCTATAGGTCAATTAGATTCCATATATTAGAAGGTAGGCATCTTGAAAGGACCCTACTTACCCCTGCTTGCTCTAAGAGTAAGAGACTCTGAGGGTTGGTTGCAGGACATCAGCCAGAGAACACACTGTCAGAAAATAGCACAGCACAGAGACCTCTGCCCACAGAGATTCCAAAGAACCCACAGACACATTCCCTAAGAGAACCAGCTTGTGGACAACTGCCATAGAACACAGTGGTTAGCCATTGTCTGCTGAGTCAGAACTACAAAGAGCACCAGCTAAGGGATGAAACCTTTATTATTCCCTCACCTTTCTTTTTCTAATCTCCATTTCTCTGCCCTGACTCTGAAAGGGTCAGAAGATGGAGGAGGGAGGGGGAAAAAGGACTAAGGTAAAAGTATACATGTATGTTTTTAATCACAGTTGGGTCCTGATAGGAAGGGAAGAAAGTGGAATTTTGTAGGAGATTAGGGTCAAGTTTTTGACTGAATTGGACTATTACAATTTCTGAAAATGACACTGTTCTAGTGGGTAAGAAACAACTGAAGAGTGATGGGATCTACCCAAAAGAGATGGTGAGAAAGACAGAAGTTAATAAAGCATGTTAAGGAGTAATGGGGAGAATATAAGAAAACTGTTTCCAGTTTGTACTTCATCAGCTCTAGTGCATTCAAGAAGCTTGTTCCACAAATCAAGTATCTAAGAAAGTGTCTGCAATATATAGAAGTAGTCAGTGCACCTTATCTTTTCCTTTTCTCCACACCCCCCCTCCCCCCGCTTCTTGGTAAGAAGGTTGCATGGGATAGGGGTCAAATATGATATTTTGTTATTTTTCTGTTAGTGGATCAAAATCACTTGAAAAAACTTTTAACATGAACAAGTTCTGAAGAATGATACTTGAACAACCAATACTTTTCAGAAAGATTTTTGAGTCATAGAAAAGTATTAACAGCAAATCATTTTCTCCTCATACTGAAGAGACAGAACTAAGATGAAATTCAGCAAGGACTGAAAACACCTGAAAATTACTGGGAAGTAATCTTTTATCTTGTTATTTGATTATCTTTTCATTTGTTCATAGTTGAAATTATTTTTAAATTAATAATTTAATTATATTAATTTACTTTTAATGGAGATATGTAATTCTTAAGTATCATAGAATTGTGACACTTTTAATGTTGCCCAAGAAAATCCTTATTGTTAAGGTGACAAATCCCAGCTCTCATTAGGTTGACCTAAAGATAGTTAACCCATATTATCAGCAAAGTTACCTGGAAATATGTAACACGGAGCACAGAAGTCTTGCTCCAGACTAAGGAGAGAAGATGTGTAAGTTGACTTGATCCTCAAGGCAGAAAGGTTATTGACCAATTATCCCTCTGACCTAGAGTTGACTCCAATCTGGGGTTCAAATAATTCATTTTTGACCTAAAAAGACTAACTCTGAGGCTATTCCTATTTTTCCTCACTCTTCACTCAACCCCAGAATAAGATGATTTCTAATAACCGTATTGCTGAAAAAATTTGTTGAAATTTCATAAAAGTCATGCATAAACAATTGTAATACTTTTAAGTACATTGGAAAATTAACATTATTTTCTTATTTGCTTTTTGTCCAAATTAGCTAATACTTGGAAAATGACCAAATGTCAAGATCAATAGATCCCTATGTAGCACTTTTAGATGTTATTTTTGTTACATAATTAGTGCATCTGATGACTTAATCAAAATTTCAGCTTGGTCCTGCAGGAAGATAGAAAACTAGAAATATGTGTTGCTATATAGGACACATAAATAGATTTGTTCTCTGGATGGCAAACAGTTACTATGTGCCAGCTACTGTTTGAAACATTACATATAAATAGAGAGGACTTTCAATTGTAACTGAGTTTTACCTTTATAGGGTAGAGTTTTTTTATTTGCAATATTTTGAATTACAAAATTATGGATATGGTGTAATATTTTTCACTACTTCCTCTTCTCAGTGCTCACATCAAGAAGGCTATTTATTATAACCTAGGTCTTTATTTATTAATGAATAGTGAAAAGTGGTATGTCAGAGCAATCAAAGGTTTATTTTTATGATTTCTGTGATGTCAAATCAATCTGTGGAAATCACTGCAATTTATGGTACTGTAATTTATGCACTCCTACAAGGGCAATGAAATCTTGAGAATCAAAGTGTTGTGATCATTGTGCATTCCTACATTTTAGATAGTTTCTAACTGGTTGCATATGCAGCACATTGTGTACTGGTACACTGATGCCTACAAACAGTAATTACAGTATTTTTTTGTTTTTTTACCAATCTAAAATTAATGGAAACTGTTCTTCCTTTGGCCTTAACAAATGGCATTGTGCCCTTTGCAAATCTTCAGAGGCTATTAAAATTTCCCTTGTGTTGCAGTGATGAGAAGGAAATGCTTTTGAACATTTCTAATTAGAAACTGAAAATTCTAAAATAGGAGAAAATTTTGAAAGGTATTAATTGCTGAGGGTCCATTTTCCTTAGGGAGGAGAAAATGGGCTAGAACCAAATTATGATATAATCCATTTCTTAAATCCTAGAAACACACTCATTACTTACTGCTTAGTACCTTCTCTATTAACCAGAGAGTGTGGGTCATTATAGATCATAGATCCAGTAAAAGCCTCCAAATTCTTGAAGAGTAGTAGAAAACTTCCAATTTGCCATTCTGAGAACACTCTGAAGAAAACATCATGCCCTTTGTTGTTCTATACTTGGACCTGCACTTTGATTTTTGTTTAGAATTTTTGTTTGCTTAAAAATAATTTAAATATACATATTAATTTTTATAGAGTTAAAGCTATGTCTCAGATTTTTTTTTTTGCTATAAAACACTGTATTTGATCATCAGTATCTGACACTATTACAATAAAGGGGTCCAAGAGATACTGTGTATCTTTTGATGGAAGAACAAAATAACACCTCTCTTTCTTGTAGCAAAGTCAAGCCCTGACATTAACTAATTCCCAAGTAGGTTTCTAAAAGCCAATTTCATCCAAACACACATTTTTTTTTTTTTACCCAAAATTGAAACAAATAATACTGGTACTATTATCATTATTATTTTACATGTTTTCATTGTTTTGTTAACGTAATACAATGTGAAAAGACAGAAAAGAATAAACATTGGAAAAATGACAAATTTCATAATTTTCATAGCTTTTAACTACAAATGCAGAATAATTGAACAAAATAAGCTGAAACGATCTTGTTCAAGATATGCAAGATAACAAAAATCCAATAGCATTTCTGTGTACCATTAGTAACAAGCTGGAAAATATGTTTAAAGTGTGCATTTCGTTGTTCTTATATGCATTATGAAGAAGTTTAATTGAGTGTGATAGTGCTTTGTAGTAATATATTTTAGCATCTACTCAGACTGATCCCTAAAATGTTTTTAAATGAATAAGAAAATGTCCTGTGTTCTTATGACTTTATTCAATAGATACACATTACTTGCCTATTGTTCTACACCTTTGATTAAAATTAGAGTTTATAAAATCAACACAAAAAATCAGTTGCATTTCTAAATACTAACAATGAACAGTCTGAGAAATAAACCTAAAAAAATTCATTTACAATAGGATCCAAAAAAATAAAATGTTTTGTAATAGATTTAAACAAAGAAGCAAACGATTTGTATAATGAAAACTATAAAATATTTTCCATTTAAAGATTTCTATTTAAAAAGGCATAAATAAGTGGAAATTGACCATGAATTTGTGGTTGGGAGATTTAATATTGTTAATCTGATAATATTGTCCAAAGTGATCTTCAAACAGAAAGCAATCCCTAGCAAAATCATGATGATTTTTTATTTTACAGAAAAAAAAACCCATCATAAGATTTATATGACCCAATATAGCCAAAACAATCTTGAAAAGAGCAAAATTGGAGGACTCACACTTTCTGACTTCAAGTTTACTATAAAGAAGAATACTGTCATGAGAACTGAAACATAGACCAAAAGAATAAAATAGAAAGATCAAAAATAAACCCTCACTTATTTGATAAATTGATTTTCAGTAAGGGTGCCAACATCATGCAATGAAGAAAGGACAGTCTTTCTTTCTTTTTGTTTGTAAGAAATAGATTTGATTTCAATTGTTCCAATTGTTTATGCAGTTGTGCTTTATGAAGGCATTTTGACACTTTCGTTTTTCATAATGTTGATTAGACAGACTTTAAAAAATAATTCCAGTATAGCTAGCATACAGTGTTATATTTGTTTCAGGTGTACAATATAGTGATTCAAAAATTCTGTACCTTATCAGTGTTCATCATGATTAGTGAACTCTTAATCCCCTTCACCCATTTCACCCATCCCCTCACACACCTCCCCTCTGATTACATCAATTTGTTCTCTATGGCTGTATAGTAGTTTGTTTGTTTGTTTTCTGGTTTGTCTCCTTTTTCTTTTTTTTTTTTTTCTTAAATTCCACATATGAGTGAAATCATATTTGTCTTTCTCTGACTCACTTATTTTGCTCAGCATTATAATCTCTAGCTCCAAACATATTGTTGCAAATGGCAAGATTTCATTTTTTTTTTTATGGATGAGTAATATTACATAGTGTGGAGATACACACACACACACACACACACACACACACACACACACTGCATCTTCTTTATCCATTCATCTATTGATGGACACTTGGGTTGCTTCCATAATTTGGCTATTGTAAATAATGCTGCAATAAGCATAGGGATGCATATTTCCCTTTGAATTAGTGTTTTCATATTCTTTAAGTACCCAGCACTGCAATTACTGGATCGTGTGGTAATTCTATTTTTAATTTTTTGAGGAACTCCATACTATTTTCCACAGTGGCTGCACCAGTTTTCATTCCCATAAACAGTGCATGAGGGTTCCTTTACCACATCCTTGCCAACACTTGTTATTTCTTCTGTCTTTGATTTTTTCCATTCTGACAAGTGTTAGGTAGTATTTCATTGTGGTTTTGATTTGCATTTCTCTTATAATGGGTGATGTTAAGTATCTTTCCATATACCTATTAGCCATTTGTATGTCTTCTTTGAAGAAATGTCTCTTCATGTCTTTGCCCATTTTTCAACTGGATTATTTGATTTTGGGGGGTTGAGTTTGATAAGTTCTTTATATATTTTGGATACTAACCCTTTATCAGATATGTCATTTGAAAGTATATTCTTCATTCAGTAGTCTGGTTTTTAGTTTTGTTGATTATTTCTTTTGTTGTGAAGAAGCTTTTTATTTTGATGTAGTACCAATAGTTTATTTTTGCTTTTGTTTCCCTTGCCTCAGGGAACATATCTAAAAAAAATGTTGCTATATCCATTGTCAGAAGAATTACTGTCTATTGTCTATATAAAAATCCTCTTCTAGGATTTTTATAGTTTCAAGTCTTCCTTTCTTTTATTTCTTTATGTTTTTAATCCATTTTGAGTTTCTTTTTTATATGGTGAAAGAAAGTGGTCCAGTTTCATTCTGTTGCATGCACCTGTCTAGTTTTCCCAATACCATTTGTTGAAAAGACTGTCTTTCCTCCTCTGTATATTCTTGGCTCTTTGGTTGAAAATTAATTGAACATGAAATGGTTGGTTTATTTCTGGGTTCTCTTTTTTGTTCCATTAAACTATGTAGCTACTTTTGTGCTAGTATTACATTGTTTTGATTACTACAGCTTTGTAGTATATTTGAAATCTGGGATTGCGAAACTTCTAACTTTGTTATTTTTAAGATTGCTTTGGTTATTTGGGGTCTTTTGTGGCTCCATACAAATTTTAGGATTATTTTTTCCAGATATTTTGATAGGGACTGCGTTAAATATGTAGATTATTTTGGCAGTATAGACATTTTAACAATATTTGTTCTTTCAATCCATGAGCATGTAATGTCTTTCCAATCGTTTGTATCATTAATTTTTTTCATCAAATATTTTATAGTTTTCAGAGTACAAGTCTTTCACCTCTTCAGTGAAAAGACAGTTTTTTTAGTGAATAATGTTGTGAAAGCTAAATATTCACATGCAAAAGAATGCAGTGGGACTCTTACCTTATAACTTATATAAAATTAACTGAAAATAGATTGAAGACATGTATTTAAGAACTATACCTGTAAAATTCCTAGAAAAGTACATAGGAGACAATCTTTATGTTACTATAATGGGCAATTATTTATTGTATATGATAACAAAAGTACAGGTAACAAGAAAAAAGAGATACATTGGATAACATCAAAATTGAAAACTATTATAAATCAAAGAACCTATTAAAAGAATGAAAAGACAATTGAAGAATGGCAGAAGATATTTCCATACCATATATCTAATAAGATTATTATCCAGAAAATGTAAAGAATGCCCACAACTCAACAACAACAAAAAAACCAATCTAATCGAAAGTAGCCAAAGAACTTAAGTAGCCATTTCTCCAAATAATATATCCAAATTTCTAATAAGCAGACTAAAAAGTTCAGCACATCAAATCAAATTAGGGACAACAAATAAAAACCACAATGAGATACCACTTCACATCCATTAGAATTGCTGTTATTCAAGATGGGATTGGGAGGGAGACAAACCATAAGTGACTCTTAATCTCAAAAAACAAACTGAGGGTTGCTGGGGGGAGGGGGGTTGGGAGAAGAGAGGTGAGTTATGGACATTGGGGAGGGTATGTGCTTTGGTGAGTGCTGTGAAGTGTGTAAACCCTGTGATTCACAGACCTGTACCCCTGGGGATAAAAATATATGTTTATAAAAAATAAAAAAAAAAAAAATTTTATGTTAAAATAACAGATATTTATAGGAAAAATGTACCAAAAAAATTGCTGTTATTAAGCAAAATTGGAAAATGACAAAAGTTGGCAAGGATGTGGAGAAATTGAAACTCTTTTGCACTGTGGCTGAGAATGTAAAATAGTACAGTTACCATGGAAAACAGTTTGGTGGTTCTTCAGAAAAGTTTAGCATAGAAATCACTGTATGATCCAGCAATTCCATTTCTAGGTGTGTGTCCAAAAGAACTGGGAAGAGGAACTTGAACAGATACTTGTAGACCCATGTTCATAGTAGCACAATGGAAACAATCCACTTGTCCCTCAACAGATGAATGGATAAACAAAATGGGGTCTGCGCATATAATAGAATACCAATCAGCCTTTGAAATGAATGAAATTTTGACAATTGCTGTAATAAGGATGAACCTGTAATAAGGATGAACATGCCGAATGAAGTAAAAATAGTCAGAAAAGGGCAAATATTGCATCAGCCTATTTATAGAAGGTGTTAGAACATATTCGCAGAGATAGAAAGTAGAATAAAGGTTACTAAAAGCTGGAGTAAGGGATAGATTAAAGGTTATTTTTTTAATAGTTATTGGGATGAACAAAGAATGAAGTGGATGGTGGTGATAGCTGCACAACATTGTGACTGTACTTAATGCCACTAAATTGAATACTTAAAAATCATAAGTTAAAATGGTAAATTGTATGTTATGTAAATATGATCAGAATAAAAACAAAATTCGTGGCACTCTTTTTGTCCTCATGAAGATTATAATCTATAAGATGTTAAATAGACATTAAATATTATTTTATTATATAAAATATGTATGTAATATGATACTATATATGTTATGAAGAAAAATACTATATACAATGAAAAAAACACACCTGTGGTTACTATAAGATATTAGGGATTTATCCTAGCGAATATCAAGTTATCAGTGTATTAATAACAATTTCACAGGTACTTTACTAACAAGGAACAAAGTAAACAATTTCAAAAAAATATTTTTTCTCATCCAGATTGCTCTTTACCACAGAGTTTTGAAAGTAGGATTCCAAGAGGAAAAGGATAATATTTTATCCATCTCTATATTTTAAGCACATAATAGCCATTTACATAGAAAAAAACAAAAAATAAAGGACCATGCACAGATGGATACAAATTACATTTGTAAATACAGATCTACACACACACATGCGTGTGCACGCACACACACAAACACACACACACACACATTGAGATAATCTTTGGATAATTGCTACAAAAAAACTTTGAAAAATCTACAGTATTTCTCAACCACAGGAAATAAACTTTCTGATATTTTTTTCCTCATATATGAGATAAATACCCCAAAGTTGAATAGCTGACTCACATCTCGGCTTATGTCCCCCAAGACATCCTCTGACCAGAGTCCATATAGCTAATGTTCCAGGTGGTATTGGCTTGCTTTTATCTCTTTTCTTAAGATCCTCTCCTAAATGGTCCCATTACGGAATATTTAACAAGCCCTCGTCCAAAAACCAAGGTGCAACGGTTTCCATTGTAGTTAGAAATGCTCTGGCAGTTTTTGATTTCAGAGATGAACCCTTGGCTTTGAGAAGGTCCTTTAAAGAACCCTCCAATCTAGATTTTGATAATTCAGAACCCATCTGGCTGCTTAGGTTAATTTCACAAGCGATAAGAAAATCCCCGCTCTATGGCCGCCCCGCTTCTTGTTGCGGTCTTGTAAAATCCCGGCTCTATGGCCGCCCCGCTTCTTGTTGCAGTCTTGTACAAGATTCCCACCACTTTGATCGTGGTCCCTTCCCCACTTACCTGTGGTTTTTCTCCTTGCAAGGTTTACTACTCGTTAACAATTCCCAGGTTTCGGCACCATTTGTCACCCTCGGCCCAAAAGAATGACAATCAGCCTGGTATGGTGTTAATGCTTCATCCGTTTATTTTGTCAACTTCCTTAGCTTATATGCGGCAGGGTGACCAAGCAGGGGCCAAGCAATGGGGAGAGCCAATGAGAGTCCTGTTACTATGCTGATTAAATTTGAAACAGCCAATGACTAGGTCCTCCTTTAGGCGGGCTTCACCAGAACATTCATTGTTTACTTGCAGCGTATTTTGCTGGCAGTGAGCCAAGCACCATCTTATAATGGCGGGGACTTTCCCGGCTGGAGGCAGTCCCCGACAAAGTATTATAAGAGAAGACCACCCCCATAGGTGCTGTTAGAAATGTGTGTAAGTAAATTACTGTGGTTGGAGCATTAGATGGTGAACTACACTGTGCTGGGCACTGCAATTAAGAGTTCTGGAAGAAGACAAGGGACAGGCCAGACAAATGGGTTAGGAGTGGCCTATTAAATTGAGGGCTTCACCACTGCATCTGCATGGTAGAGAGCTGGCCCTAAAACTTTAAGAATTTAGAACTTTGAAGCTATGGGAAGTTGTGTAAATTCTCTGAGCTCCCCTGAATGTCAAATTCCTCATTAATAAAATTAGGAAATAACAAGTTTGGTGACTATTACATGAGATTAAGAATGTGGAAAAGTGGGTGTAGTTTTTGACCTAAGAAAGAAACTCAGTAAATGGTTAGTGTAGTAGAAGTTCTTGTGGAAATATCTGAAAAACGTGGTAACCATTTTTCTGAATGTGAAAGTGAAACCATTAAGTTCATTTTTTTGTTGTTGTTCAGAGTAACAAATATTTTGAAAGATAGGCTTTAAAGATTTTATTTACTTATTTGAGAAAGAGTGAGAGAGAGAGAGAGAGAAGCAGACCCCCTGCTGAGTAGAAAGCCTGACACTGGGCTCAATCCCAGGACCTGGAGATCATGACCTGAGCTGAAGGCAAACACTTAACTAACTGAGCCACTCAGAACTCCCAAAAGGTATGTTTTAAAAATAAACTTTTAAACATAAAAATATAATTGATTATAGATAGAAATGATGATATGTAAATATATTGAAATTGGTAGGTGCAAATGGAATGATGACCAAGTTCAACTGCTATTAATCCAGAAAGGCTTCTTAAGGAAACTTATTCTCAATGAGTTTTTTGAAGGGTGGTGTTATGATTTAGTTAAATTCAGAATATATGTAGTCAAGGCAGAGAAAACTGTATTAGTGAATTACCACAAGGAAGAATGCCCATATTTTTAAAGAAGAATGGCATGTGAAAATTAGAGTATAAAGTAATGTCTGGTCCTTTTTAACATAAATTTCCTCATCTAGTCACAGACACCTATTCTTCAAATTAGTGATTCCTTGTTATCCATTTTGGGAAATTTCTACCAAGACACTTCTTCATGTGTTGTCCATCTTGGCTAGGGTTCTAGCAATTCATCTTTATGATCTCAGAAAAATCTGTGTTTTTGTTTCGAATCAATGTCTACTGGTTTAGGTATATCTGGCCTTAAATTCTATGCTTTGTCATATTTTTGTTACTAGTTTTATGAAAAAGATATATAGGCTAAGCATGAACTGTTTATGGTTGTGTTTTATGTTTATTTGTTAAATTTTTTGTCTCCCACTCTCGACTATAAGATCCACAAGGTAGTTAGTCTATCTTGATCACTATCAATAGGTATAACACATATTAGATTTCTGTGAATATTTAACAAAAAAATGACTGAGGATACAATTGATTTAAAACTGTCTTAAACTTGAGAAACACTTTCAAGATAGCAGGGTGAGGACCTACCCAAATCCATTCCTCCCCAAGTAATTCCTTCATAAAAAGTAATGTGGACACTGGCAAAAATTGCCCAAATCAACTTTTTTAGGACTTTGGAAATTTATGAAAGGCTTGCAACAATCCAAAGAGTATTGAATTAAGAAAAATGGCAGAAGCCCTGTAAGAAGAGTGAGCTTTGTGGTATTTTTCACTTTTTGCCTTATTACTACACTCCCTCCACCCCATAGTATTCCTGAAAACACAACCTTGAAGCTGAGGTAGCTATGAAAATGAGCAACCTAATAGTCACTGGAGGAAAAGGTGTTTGGAGCTCCTTAAAAAATCTCACCTCAGAGAATGGTCACTGTCTAATCAATCTGGCCACTCATAGAAAAGATCAGTTCTCAAGGCTTATCTTTATTTGACCTGACTCTGAGCTTGTGTGTATAACATTATCCCCAAGATGTGACAATTATGTAATATCACAGCTGCCTGAGGTGGCAATCAGGCTTGGGGGCTAAAGTGAATAACTGGGGAATGAGATGATCATAGGGGGCTTTGATAAGCTCTAGCACATTCCTGGGAATTTAGAAGGCCGTGTGCATGTAGGTACAAGACCGTGCATGGCCAAGAAACACATGAAAAGACTCTAATAAATCATCTCTGGATGACCTTGAGGTTATGTACAAAAAGGAAGTGAAGCCTAGAAAGCAGCTAGAGAAAAGTGACTCATCACATACAAAGGATCCTCAATAAGAATAATAACTGATTTCTCATCAGCAGCCATTAAGGCCAGACCTTGGTCAAATGATATTAGAAATTCTTAAAATAAAAAGACAATTGAGGGGCACCTGGGTGACTCGGTGGGTTAAAGCCTCTGCCTTTGGCTCGGGTCATGATCTCAGGGTCCTGGGATCGAGCCCCGCATCGGGCTCTCTGCTCGGGAGGGAGCCTGCTTCCCCTCTGTCTCTGGCTGCTGCTCTGCCTACTTGTGATCTCTCTCTCTCTCTCTGTCAAATAAATAAATAAAATCTTAAAAAAATAAAAGACAATTGACCAGAAATTCTATACCCAACAAAAAATCCTTTCAACTGAAAGATAATTGAAGACATTCTCAGAAAAAATAAGAATTTAGGGAAATTGTTGTTGAAAGACCTGCCCTATAAGAAATACTAAAGGGAGTTCTTCAGACTAACTAAAGGTCAATAGAAAATAACTTGAATCCACATGAAGCAATAAAATGCACCATTATAGGTAATTACATAGCTAAATATATAAGAAGGTATAAGTGTGGTTTTGTTTGTAACACTTTCTTTTTGCTACCTGATTTAAAAGACACCTGGATAAACTAGTAGTTAGGAAACTCTGTTGGTAACACATAAAAGAGAAAGGAGACAATGAATTGATATTGGAGGAAACTTGTGTGTGGTTCATGTAAATCCTACCTTATTAGTAACATTAAATGTAAATGAACTGTGCCTTCTACTGAAGGCAGAGATTGGCACAATGAATAAAAAAATATGATCTAACTGTATACTATGTAAAGGAGACAGAGTTCAGATTAAAAAAAACACACACTGAAAGTAAAAGAATGGAAAGACAAGCCATACAAACAGGAGCCCCAAGAGAGCTAGAGTGACTATACCAATAGAAAAAATGGGCTTTAAGACTAAAATTGTTGCTAGAGGCAAAGAAAAACATTTTATAATGATATCAGGGAAAGTCTATTAGGAACACATTAGTAAGAATTATTAACATATAAACTTAAAAAATGTCCACCCCCAAATAAGAAAAGCTGTCAGATTTGTAGAGAGAAACAGCAAATGCATCAATAATAGTTGGAGACTTTAATGCCTAATTTAAATAATGGATGAAACTACCATGCAGATCAACAAGAAAAAAGAAGATTGGAAGATGTTTTAAAGCAACTAGATTTACCTTATCAACTAGAACAATTCACCCAACCACAGCAGAATATGTATGTTCCCTAACTACACATGAAGCATTCTACAAGATAATACATTAGGCCATTAAAAAAAGGACTCAGTACATTTAAAGTAGAGACATTTTACAAAATCTGTTCTCTGACCACAATGGAATAAACCTAGAAGTTAGTAATGAAAGGAAATTTGGGAAACTCACAAATATGTAGAAATTAAACAATTTCTGCTAAAAACCAATGGACAAATAAGAAATCACAAGGAAATGTGGAAAATACTTGGGGATAAATGATATTGAAAAATAACATACCAAAACTAATGGGGTTGCAGCAAGAAGTGCTCTGGAGTGGGGGAAATTATGGCTGTCAGCATGTGTATTAAAAAAGAGAAAAGATGTTAAATCATAACCCAACCTAGAAAGTGAAGAGTAATCTATATGTAAAGGAAGCAAAATGAGGAAGTAATAAAGATTACAGAAGAAATATGAAAAATTGAGGTTAGAAAAAAATCAACAAAAATACAAATTGTTTTGCTGAAAAAAGAAAACAATTGACAAACCCTATTATCTATAGATGATGTTAGGTCTAACTGCCATAAAATATTTTCAAGATTTAGCAAGAAAAAGTGAAAAGACACAAATTACAAGAGTCAAGAATCAGAAATAAACAGGATTATAAAGGAATATTACAAACAATTGATGCCAACAATTTAGATAACTTAGATGAAATAGAAAAATCTCTAGAAACTCAGAAACTACCAAAACTGACATCAGAAGGAATAGAATATCTGAGTACTAAGAAATTAAATTAGTAATCTAAAACCATTCCACAAAGGAACACATAGACCCAGTATGGCCTTTCTGTTTTATTATGCGCAATATTTGAAGAGTGAGTGTGAATAATTCACAAAAAATAGAGAGGAGGAATATTTATTAACTCATTCTATGTGGCCAGATTTTCCTGCTACCTAAGCCAGACAAAGATATCACAAGAAAGCTACTGCTTGATACAACTTATGAATGTAAGTGAAAAAGTCCTCAAAATGTCCTAATTCAAGCTAAATTCGCAATAGAAATACTGAAGGAGTCTTTACTAAGGAATACACTGCTGTCCTGTGACAGTAAACTAAACATAATTTATAACTTACTGAATTCCCTATGAAATAATCTAATTTTTAAAAATGTAGATTATTTTTATTATTCCAAAAATTATGTTTAGAATAAAATTATATATCAGACCTCAATTATACAGCATGTAAATTTGCATAAAATGTGAATGCTCTGAAAGTCTTTTTCCCTAATATAAAGAAACTATTCATTTCCAAATCTTATCAATGTAGATAATCTATATAAATATTAATTATATATTGTGCAGCAAAATAAGAATAGCTATTTATGATGAGTATGTGTGAGTGTCTATCTGCACTTCACAAATATACATTAAGAATTCAGTGGTATAAAAAAAAAAGAATTCAGTGGTATTTTTTTCACCCCATGCTTATGTAATTCTCTTTAGCTTCCTATTCAAAGTCTGTTTATGTCTGTGATTTCCTTGCATAGATGCTGTTAGAGAAAGTACAAAAATTATTAGTGTCTATCTGAAATTGCTCAAAATTAGATTCTTGAGATACAGTGTCATTGTCAACTCTATTTCTGTTACTTTGTCCAAAAGTTTCTATTACTGTATCCTTTTGTTACCAAATACTTCTGTACAAATGTTGTAAGCGGGGCACTTGGGTGGCTCAGTGGGTTAAGCCTCTGCCTTCGGCTCAAGTCATGATCTCAGGGTCCTCAGATTGAGCCCTGCATTCAGCTCTCTGCTCAGCAGGGAGCCTGCTTTCCCCTCTGCCTCTGCCTGCCTCTGCCTACTTGTGATCTCTGTCTGTCAAATAAATAAAATCTTTTAAAAAAATGTTGAAAACTATGACAGGTTATCTGACTTTCCTCTTAAGATGTTTCATGGAGGACATTGAGAGATGGAGAGGAGAAGTGAGTTGTGGGAAATCAGAGGGGGAGACAAACCATGAGAGACTATGGACTCAGAAACAAACTGAGGGTTTTGGCAGGGAGGGGGATGGTGAGTTGGGTGAGCTTGGTAGTGGGTATTATGGAGGGCACGAATTTCATGGAGCACTGGGTGTGGTGTATAAACAATGAATTTTGGAACACTGAAAAAAAAAGGAGTTTCAAGAAAAGACTTTGAGAATGCTTCATTTTAGACCCTGCATTTGAGGAGAGAGGCTGTGGAGAGACTGGGAAGAAGCTAAGAAATAAAGGATAGAAAATATAAAGAATCTTTATGTTTTTTAGAAATCAAATAAAACATCCATGGTTAAATGTAACTCTTAGGTTTTGAATGTAGAAAGCCAGTAAAAATATAGGTTCTGTTTTAACAATGAATAAAGCTGGGTGAACTACAAAATCATAGATTTGTCCTTCTGTTGAACCCATCAGAACACTGTGGTCTCCAGGCCACTATGTAAGCAAGTGATGAGAAATCCACAGAAGGTTAGTGCTTCCCTTTAGGGGAGCCAGTTTGGACCACCTGGGCTCTGGCCATGTTTGGAGGAAAGGGTGGTACCATCCAAGAGGGTTAAGAAGAAAAGCACCTGAGATTCTGCCCAGCTATTAGAGGCCAGGGTGGGCCAGAAGGTCTATTCTAATCTAGATAGGTAGAATATATGAAGAAGGTTCACACTGCCTCACCAGCCCTATTCCCCAGAAAGGAGGGCCATGATACCTGCACCTAAGACTGAGGCTTGGCCAGAAGACCAAGAAGCCGCCAAGTCCACCATGAACCTTGTGCTGAATAATGCAAAAACAGGTGACCTTAGAAGAAAGGCAAGACACTAGAGAGAAACCCCCCTGTGGCCCACCAGCTCTTTCTGAGGAATCTAGTAGAGGATCAGTGTCATTGGCAACAAATAGATAACAGAAATCCTAAAATAAATGTGGAACAAGAGTATTAACAAAAAAGACAAAGTATATATAATAAGTATGCAAGTAGTTTTTGAGTCTTGTTAAATACAGATAAAGTAAATAGAGCATATATGCTTTGAACAGAGACAAGAAGGAATTAAGGCCAGTAATGATCTGGTATTCATGAGGCATTGAATAGTCATGCCTTAAGTTAGCCACCTGTTGGGCAGAACCACTGTGGACCAGCATATCCTCTGCAGAGATAGGTAGAAAGAAATGAACCACAGCTCAGCAGCTTTGAGACAAGCTGTAATTATTGGCCAGATATAATTGCCCCTGTTGACTGGTCTTCAACTCCTGCTCTTATTAATACACCATCACCAGGAAGGGCCAACAAGAAAGACAGAAACATGGCACAACACAGGATTTAGGGAGTGAAGTCTTCTCTTTCTTATATCCTCTCCCAAGTGTATGAATCCAATTTTCCTTTTGCTTCTTAATGCATGTGTTAAATTGATTAAATAAACATGGGATTCAAGTGATTTAATTTTAGCTGTAATCCTTTCTCCTCTGCAGTCATGTGTTATGCCACTTGGTTGTGTATTGGAAGCAATTGTATATTCAAGTTAACTTCCCACTGTGACAGAGCTTTCTGGAATAAAGTAGAGATGCTCTATATTCGGCCAGTGGAGAAATAATACAATGAATAAAGTATGGAAGAAAGAGACAGGTGATGGAAAGTACAATAAGTTCAAAGTGCCTCATACATAACAGCTGGGAGCCAGAGGGTATCCTCTACAAATGTCCAATCAAGCAGTAGAATTTCAGCATGTTTAAGAAGGCAAAGACAAATTCTGAGAAAACTGTAGCTATTAAATTGGGTGAAGGAAAAGACAACCAGCTAATTTTCTAGTTGCGCTTAATAAAGAATAAATACATTCTACCTAATGAAAGGAGGAACTAAGAGTATAAACTTTAACTATAAAAGATACTGTAAGAACAAAATAATACAAACCTTTCTGAATTAGAACTAAATACAACCAAAACAAAGAAAACACCTTACATAATGAAAGCCCTTTAAAGCATGCATATATGCATGACAGAGGCAAGACCAAACATATTAGTCATATCAATACATTTAAGTGTATTTAATTTATCTATAAAAATAAATATGTATTCAGACTGAATCTTAAAGCAAAACTCAACTCTGTTCTGTTTCAAAAGGCACATCTAAAACCACATCTGCTGAAAGGTTTAACATAAAAGTATGTGCATAGGTATGCCAAGTAAATAAGAGCATATGTTGCTATTTTATGAGTAAAAATCATTAGTTGAAACAAAGAAGTATTATGCTAAAATGTATAATCCATTCAATGAAAATGAGATGGTTTTGAATATCAGTGCATCAAATAAAAGTAATGAAGATTGCGTAGTAATTCTTATAAATTCTGTTATTCTCTTAATCTAAGATAGATCAAGCAGCTAAGAAAAAGTAATGATATAGAAGTGATAAGCAAAATAATGTAAAAGAATTAGATTAGAGGTTATTACATTTTCCTTTGTACTATAATTGATAAGAAAATTTATTTTCAAGTATATTCATGAAAATTGAATTTACATTAGGGCACAAAAATGTAAAATATTCTAATAACTTATACTTGGGTCAAATTGAAAATACAGGGCAAGCAATGAACTTCTAGAGAAGGACAAGACAATTATTATGTGATCTCACTGATATGTGGAATTTAAGAGACAGGGCAGAGGATCATAGGGAAAGAGAGAAAAAAAATGAAACAAGATGAAACCAGAGAGGGAGACAAACCATAAGAGACTCTTAATCTTTGGGAACAAACTGAGGGTTGCTGTTGGGGAGTGAGGTAGAATAATAGGGTGGTGGACATTGGGGAGGGTATGTGTTGTAATGAGCACTGAGTATTAGATAAGCCTGATAGATCATAGACCTATACCCCTGAAACAAATAATACATTATATGTTAATTGAATTTAAATTTTTAAAAAAGCCAAAAAGAGGAAAAGACAATAATGAAAATAACATGTAATCAAAGCTATGAAAAACATGCAAGTAATACTAAAAGAAAATTTGTAACATTTAACACTCATATAAGTTTAAGAAAACAAAGAAAAATAAACTAAGCATCTAGATAAATATATATTAAAAGTACTATTAAATAAATAAAATCAGAAGAAAGGAATTATGAAAAATAAAGCAAAATAATTGGTATAAAACAAAAATGAGTAAAAAAATGAATAAGCAGAAAAACTGGGAGTCTTGATGCACAAAAATAGTGAAGATTTATACACCATTCACAAACCTAATCAATACAAAGGGGAAAAGCTCAAACTCACAAAAGAAGATATTCACAGGATAAATAATCATAGAGACAGGAATTTTTTTAAAAAATCAGGAAACTGTTTTGGATAATTCTATGAAAATCAATTTGGAACTCTGCATACAAATTTTTTCAACAAAATATAATTTTATAAACCCAACTCTAGAAATGATGAAAAGCCAAAATAGATTTATTTCCATAGATGGTAAAACTAAGATTGTCAAAACCTACTACTTAGAATTTGAAACTAAAGGTGGGCTAAGAGATTTTCAGGGGAATTTTACCAAATCTTTGAAAGGCAGATAATTCCAATAATAATAATTCTTTATAATTCTTTATAAAAATTATTAATAATTTTTTATAATTCTTTATAAATGTATAGAAAATATCTAAATAAAACGAAGAACTTTTTGTTGTTTGGAACTAGACAATCAAATTCTCAGGTTCATATGAAAAAATGAAGAAGTGACAAAAATTAGAGAAAATCTGAAAATGGAGAGCAACTGGGAGAGAACTTCTGTACCACGTTTTTACACATACTGAGCCTCAAAGATTAAGAGTGAATGGCACTGGCATATGTATAAACAGATATCATTGGAACACTAGAGAAAGATTAGAAACAGAACTGTGACATACAAGAACTTCAAATGTGGTGACAGTGGCATCCCGAGTTGGGTATGTCAAAACATGAAATTATAAAAACATCAGAAGACAACATGAGTAAATCACTTATGCCTTGAAATAGAAAGGACTTTCTAACTATGATTTATAGTCCAGAAGCTACAGAGGCCCTGGGTGACTCATTTGGTTAAGTATCAGACTCTTCGTTCTGGCTCAGGTCATGATCTCAGGGTCCTGAGATGGAACCTGGTGTTGCTGGGCTTCAAGCTTAGCGGAGAATCTGCTTGAGATTCTCTTTCTCCCTCTGTCCCCACACCCTGCCCCCCAGCGCATTCTTGCTCTCAAATAAATAAATCTTAAAAAAAAAATACAGTCCAGAAGCTATTAAAGAGACTTAATAATTTACATTTATTTTGTTTTGAGCTTTTAAATCATGTAAATGTATTACTTATTTAAACATTTAATTATACTGATATATTCTTTTAGCTCTAGCTTCCTAATTTTTTTTCCCCTCTTTGTAATTCTTTTCATGCCCTCTTAGAAGTCATCCAGAAATTAAATGAGCTATTTCTGTGACCAATTCAGTATTCCCACAAAAGAGTTCTGTAATATACTTTAAGAGAAACACTTCTTTAACTCCACAAGAAGAGCGAGAGGGATGAGCACTCTCTTGGGACCAGGAATCTGGAAGTTAATCCCACCTTGGATAGCAGTGAAACTCAGTAGCTCATAGAACCTCTTTCCTCTTCTGTCAGGTAAAGTGGGCATATCTAAGATTGCCAGTATTTCTTCCAGCTTGGGAATCCCTTAGCAATGTCAGTTAGACATTTAGCATAAGCACTTTCAAGCATGTTCTCATATTTGTCTTGGGAAGAACTGTCCTACATTCTAGTCCTGCTACCAATGTAGAGATCAAGCAGAATTTAAAAAAATTCTGTACTCTCTGCACCTATGTTTGCCTGAGGTATTTCTTCTTACACTTTTTTTTTTCTTCTTTTAATTTGAGCACTTGTGTCCAGAAAGTGGTAAGTTCAAGGCTCTTATTAAAACAGATGAAAACTACTAGAACAATGTAGGAAGGGTTACAATGACTCCAGTGTCTTACTTGACAATGATTTAAAAAAAAAAAAAAAAAGAAGTAGGGAAGTATTGAAAGAGACTGTTATATCCTAGAAATTCAGAACAATTACCTAAGTGCCTCTCAGATTTACTTGACTGAATTTCGTGGAGTAAATTTGACACTAACATCTGCTTACTTATTTGCTTGTTTTAAAATAGACTGTATAAATGATTTTTAGGCTTAAGCTTTCTGAGGACATAAAAAGTTAAAGTTTATTCTGTCCATCTCAGACAATTAAAGTCCTTATTTGTTTTCAAGGGTACATTGGACTGTAAAGCTTTAGTTAGTAATTATAATTTATTGACCATCTTATTACCATATAATCTTCATTTGGAGATGAGCATTATGTCTTGTTTAAGCATATTGTATTTAAATTATCTACTATATTTCATTCTGAGAAACATTTACATTAAAGTTGATTGATAAAAATTAATGATTTGCAAGAGAATACGCCTTTGAAGTCGAATCTGGACATTGAATTTTGCAATGTGTGCATGAATAGTTAAAGAGAGCAGTCTTTTTTTTGGAGGTACATCTTCTCTAGAAACAACACCTACTTGAAAAGGAGAAAAGGAGAACTAGGGGACATGTTAAGAGGATTTGGGTCATATTTGTGGAGCCTAAAACTGAAAAACGTACATGTAGGTGAGCAAAATACAGGTGATGCTTGAGCATTGTGATGGTTTGCTTCTCCTTGCAGCTTTTTTCAGGTTAACACACAGTCTACATAGGGAGATGGAGCTCGCACTTGTGAAATAATTAATAAATGATCACATGTGAGTTATGTGACACTTAATCTGCACCCTAAAATAAGTATCAGATGAGGCACACTGACAGAATCAGAGCTAAAGCAGCCATTAGGGCATTGCAGTGATGAAGTAGCATCTGAGATTTACAGCTCAGTGCTATTTCCCAGTTACAAAGTAGTTTGCCCCACATAATTTTTTTTTTAATTTTTAATTTTTTATTAACATAAAATGTATTATTAGCCCCAGGGGTACAGGTCTGTGAATCGCCAGGTTTACACACTTCACAACACTCACCATAGCACATACCTTCCCCAATGTCCATAACCCAACCACCTTCTCCCTATCCCCTGCCCCTGGCAACCCTCAGTTGGTTTTGTGCGATTAAGAGTCTCTATGGTTTGTCTCCCTCCTGATCCCATCTTGTTTCATTTTTTCCTACTCTACCCCCTAAACCCCCCACTTTGCCTCTTAACTTCCTCATATCAGGGAGATCATAATTGTCTTTCTCTGATTGACTTATTTCACTCAGCGTAAAACCCTCTAGTACCATCCACATTGTTGCAAATGGCAAGATTTCATTTCTTTTGATGGCTGCATAGTATTCCATTGTGTGTGTGTGTGTGTGTGTGTGTGTGTGTGTGTGTGTATATCACATCTTCTTTATCCATTCATCTGTTGATGGACATCTACATTCTTTCCATAGTTTGGCTATTGGCCCCACATAATTTTAATGGATGAGTAGAAGAGGAAGAATTGGAAACTATGCAGGGCAAATGGCACTAACAAATGTTCAGAAACTGGAATTTGATATGTTCACAGAGAAAAATATGAGTGACTCCATTAAATCAAGTGGCTATGCTTGGGAAGAAGTAGTGAATTTGGTTGCTTGAGTAAGGCAGGTGGAGATGATCAACAGTTTTCAATATCCTGGAGAAATCTGGGTGTGATAACCAAAGTCTGTGACCTCTTGGGTCTGTCAGGGAGGAAAAAACATTTCCACGACCTTCTCAGGTTAAGAATTGGAGCATCTCAAGTGAAATTGGTAAAAGATTAGCAAGAGAAAAGACAAGGTTCATTCACATAAATATATGGGATCTTACAGAAGATGTGGGGCTCAAAGAGGCAGCTAGAATTTGGGGCTTATACACCATCTTATTATGAGAAGGGGATAAGGAGAAAGGAGACTTACAGGAAAGAAAATGACTTTTATGTAAACTAAGTGGGCCCTAAGGAGAATAGCTGGAAGATATGATAGTTTTATGACAATGTCTGTTTAAGGTGACTTCTTATTCTAGTGCTGTCCTCTCCAGTGATAGGAGTCTGTCTTCCCTGGTTGGGAAACTCCTAAGGAGGGCATTTTTGGCAATTGAGTTCTTTCGGGAGACTCTGATTTTAGACAGATAAGTGGGGTTCAGGGGTTCACGCACACACACAACTTTTCTGTGTCTCTTGATTCTCAAATGTTTTCCTCTCAAAATGATCCTTTATGCCAAGATTGGTATATTCTAGATCTGTTCAGGCAGCAAAAATACAAACAATAGGGACATCCCCCAACTAGCAATATGCAAGACGGATGGCCCTGTGGTTTTCCTGGAAGCCATCTGGGGAAGGTTGTGATAATTCAGGTTTGTGACCTATGTGAGAAAGAACCACCTTACTGACATGAAGGAAGGATACAAGAAATGAAAAACTGTAGAATCTTTATGTAAGCAAAAGCAAGACCAAAATTATTTTCAAAAATAACATCTTCATCTCATCAACAGAGCATCAAGAAAGACATTGGAATGTAAACAAGAAGTGACATTCCACTCTATTGTTTTAAATGTGCAAATATTCATCATTGCTTCAAAACTCTAATGGATGTAATGTGATTACATTGTTTACTATTACAATACATAACAAAAGCTTGTTGAAAGTGTACATTGTCTCATTAAATCTCTTCTTTAGAGTTTTAAAGGGATAAATGAAAATGAAAGCATTTACAAGATATTTTTATATCTCCTTTCCTCAAACCTATCATCTTGCTGGCCTGGTTTGGTTCCTGATTGCTGTCATTTGAATGCCAGGCCTAAAATGCATATTTGAGTCCCATCATTT